>NW_028276467.1:0-119464 GCF_052056855.1 Sturnus vulgaris | reverse complement strand
TGGCCAAGGCAAGAGGGCGTGCTTGCCCGCAGAACTGAGAACACGCTGTTGGGCAGAGCTGCAACTGACCGCCGGAGTTCAGCTCTCGCCGGACGGCAGAAGGCGAAGAACGAAGCCGCTTGCGAGCGGCGCAGTGCAAGGAAGAGCTCTCCGAATTCGCCGCTAGCTCCACGGTCCTTCTCAGCTGCGAGTAGCAGCGCTCGCAGTACACAGAGCTTCGCAAGGCCCGAAGACCCGGAGGGAAGTATCGCACACGAAAATGTGCCAGGACAGAGACGTGTTCTACGTTGTCCCTTCTCGTCATGCAGTTTGTGCCTCTGCTGCTTCTGCTGTTAGGAATCGCTCCTTGAAAGGCGAGCGAGAGCGTCCTTCCGGGTGCATTGCACTGAGTCGAGTGCTCGCTCGGGACTTTGCTCTCGGGGCCAAGGCAAGAGGGCGTGCTTGCCCGCAGAACTGAGAACACGCTGTTGGGCAGAGCTGCAACTGACCGCCGGAGTTTTTTTCATAAGCTCTCGCCGGACGGCAGAAGGCGAAGAACGAAGCCGCTTGCGAGCGGCGCAGTGCAGCGAAGAGCTCTCCGAATTCGCCGCTAGCTCCACGGTCCTTCTCAGCTGCGAGTAGCAGCGCTCGCAGTACACAGAGCTTCGCAAGGCCCGAAGACCCGGAGGGAAGTATCGCACACGAAAATGTGCCAGGACAGAGACGTGTTCTACGTTGTCCCTTCTCGTCATGCAGTTTGTGCCTCTGCTGCTTCTGCTGTTAGGAATCGCTCCTTGAAAGACGAGCGAGAGCGTCCTTCCGGGTGCATTGCACTGAGTCGAGTGCTCGCTCGGGGCTTTGCTCTCGGGGCCAAGGCAAGAGGGCGTGCTTGCCCGCAGAACTGAGAACACGCTGTTGGGCAGAGCTGCAACTGACCGCTGGAGTTCAGCTCTCGCCGGACGGCAGAAGGCGAAGAACGAAGCCGCTTGCGAGCGGCGCAGTGCAGCGAAGAGCTCTCCGAATTCGCCGCTAGCTCCACGGTCCTTCTCAGCTGCGAGTAGCAGCGCTCGCAGTAGACAGAGCTTCGCAAGGCCCGAAGACCCGGAGGGAAGTATCGCACACGAAAATGTGCCAGGACAGAGACGTGTTCTACGTTGTCCCTTCTCGTCATGCAGTTTGTGCCTCTGCTGCTTCTGCTGTTAGGAATCGCTCCTTGAAAGACGAGCGAGAGCGTCCTTCCGGGTGCATTGCACTGAGTCGAGTGCTCGCTCGGGGCTTTGCTCTCGGGGCCAAGGCAAGAGGGCGTGCTTGCCCGCAGAACTGAGAACACGCTGTTGGGCAGAGCTGCAACTGACCGCTGGAGTTCAGCTCTCGCCGGACGGCAGAAGGCGAAGAACGAAGCCGCTTGCGAGCGGCGCAGTGCAGCGAAGAGCTCTCCGAATTCGCCGCTAGCTCCACGGTCCTTCTCAGCTGCGAGTAGCAGCGCTCGCAGTACACAGAGCTTCGTAAGGCCCGAAGACCCGGAGGGAAGTATCGCACACGAAAATGTGCCAGGACAGAGACGTGTTCTACGTTGTCCCTTCTCGTCATGCAGTTTGTGCCTCTGCTGCTTCTGCTGTTAGGAATCGCTCCTTGAAAGGCGAGCGAGAGCGTCCTTCCGGGTGCATTGCACTGAGTCGAGTGCTCGCTCGGGACTTTGCTCTCGGGGCCAAGGCAAGAGGGCGTGCTTGCCCGCAGAACTGAGAACACGCTGTTGGGCAGAGCTGCAACTGACCGCTGGAGTTCAGCTCTCGCCGGACGGCAGAAGGCGAAGAACGAAGCCGCTTGCGAGCGGCGCAGTGCAGCGAAGAGCTCTCCGAATTCGCCGCTAGCTCCACGGTCCTTCTCAGCTGCGAGTAGCAGCGCTCGCAGTACACAGAGCTTCGCAAGGCCCGAAGACCCGGAGGGAAGTATCGCACACGAAAATGTGCCAGGACAGAGACGTGTTCTACGTTGTCCCTTCTCGTCATGCAGTTTGTGCCTCTGCTGCTTCTGCTGTTAGGAATCGCTCCTTGAAAGGCGAGCGAGAGCGTCCTTCCGGGTGCATTGCACTGAGTCGAGTGCTCGCTCGGGACTTTGCTCTCGGGGCCAAGGCAAGAGGGCGTGCTTGCCCGCAGAACTGAGAACACGCTGTTGGGCAGAGCTGCAACTGACCGCTGGAGTTCAGCTCTCGCCGGACGGCAGAAGGCGAAGAACGAAGCCGCTTGCGAGCGGCGCAGTGCAGCGAAGAGCTCTCCGAATTCGCCGCTAGCTCCACGGTCCTTCTCAGCTGCGAGTAGCAGCGCTCGCAGTACACAGAGCTTCGCAAGGCCCGAAGACCCGGAGGGAAGTTTCGCACAGGAAAATGTGCCAGGACAGAGACGTGTTCTACGTTGTCCCTTCTCGTCATGCAGTTTGTGCCTCTGCTGCTACTGCTGTTAGGAATCGCTCCTTGAAAGGCGAGCGAGAGCGTCCTTCCGGGTGCATTGCACTGAGTCGAGTGCTCGCTCGGGACTTTGCTCTCGGGGCCAAGGCAAGAGGGCGTGCTTGCCCGCAGAACTGAGAACACGCTGTTGGGCAGAGCTGCAACTGACCGCTGGAGTTCAGCTCTCGCCGGACGGCAGAAGGCGAAGAACGAAGCCGCTTGCGAGCGGCGCAGTGCAAGGAAGAGCTCTCCGAATTCGCCGCTAGCTCCACGGTCCTTCTCAGCTGCGAGTAGCAGCGCTCGCAGTACACAGAGCTTCGCAAGGCCCGAAGACCCGGAGGGAAGTATCGCACACGAAAATGTGCCAGGACAGAGACGTGTTCTACGTTGTCCCTTCTCGTCATGCAGTTTGTGCCTCTGCTGCTTCTGCTGTTAGGAATCGCTCCTTGAAAGACGAGCGAGAGCGTCCTTCCGGGTGCATTGCACTGAGTCGAGTGCTCGCTCGGGACTTTGCTCTCGGGGCCAAGGCAAGAGGGCGTGCTTGCCCGCAGAACTGAGAACACGCTGTTGGGCAGAGCTGCAACTGACCGCTGGAGTTCAGCTCTCGCCGGACGGCAGAAGGCGAAGAACGAAGCCGCTTGCGAGCGGCGCAGTGCAGCGAAGAGCTCTCCGAATTCGCCGCTAGCTCCACGGTCCTTCTCAGCTGCGAGTAGCAGCGCTCGCAGTACACAGAGCTTCGCAAGGCCCGAAGACCCGGAGGGAAGTATCGCACACGAAAATGTGCCAGGACAGAGACGTGTTCTACGTTGTCCCTTCTCGTCATGCAGTTTGTGCCTCTGCTGCTTCTCCTGTTAGGAATCGCTCCTTGAAAGGCGAGCGAGAGCGTCCTTCCGGGTGCATTGCACTGAGTCGAGTGCTCGCTCGGGACTTTGCTCTCGGGGCCAAGGTAAGATGGCGTGCTTGCCCGCAGAACTGAGAACACGCTGTTGGGCAGAGCTGCAACTGACCGCTGGAGTTCAGCTCTCGCCGGACGGCAGAAGGCGAAGAACGAAGCCGCTTGCGAGCGGCGCAGTGCAGCGAAGAGCTCTCCGAATTCGCCGCTAGCTCCACGGTCCTACTCAGCTGCGAGTAGCAGCGCTCGCAGTACACAGGGCTTCGCAAGGCCCGAAGACCCGGAGGGAAGTTTCGCACACGAAAATGTGCCAGGACAGAGACGTGTTCTACGTTGTCCCTTCTCGTCATGCAGTTTGTGCCTCTGCTGCTTCTGCTGTTAGGAATCGCTCCTTGAAAGGCGAGCGAGAGCGTCCTTCCGGGTGCATTGCACTGAGTCGAGTGCTCGCTCGGGACTTTGCTCTCGGGGCCAAGGCAAGAGGGCGTGCTTGCCCGCAGAACTGAGAACACGCTGTTGGGCAGAGCTGCAACTGACCGCTGGAGTTCAGCTCTCGCCGGACGGCAGAAGGCGAAGAACGAAGCCGCTTGCGAGCGGCGCAGTGCAAGGAAGAGCTCTCCGAATTCGCCGCTAGCTCCACGGTCCTTCTCAGCTGCGAGTAGCAGCGCTCGCAGTACACAGAGCTTCGCAAGGCCCGAAGACCCGGAGGGAAGTATCGCACACGAAAATGTGCCAGGACAGAGACGTGTTCTACGTTGTCCCTTCTCGTCATGCAGTTTGTGCCTCTGCTGCTTCTGCTGTTAGGAATCGCTCCTTGAAAGACGAGCGAGAGCGTCCTTCCGGGTGCATTGCACTGAGTCGAGTGCTCGCTCGGGGCTTTGCTCTCGGGGCCAAGGCAAGAGGGCGTGCTTGCCCGCAGAACTGAGAACACGCTGTTGGGCAGAGCTGCAACTGACCGCTGGAGTTCAGCTCTCGCCGGACGGCAGAAGGCGAAGAACGAAGCCGCTTGCGAGCGGCGCAGTGCAGCGAAGAGCTCTCCGAATTCGCCGCTAGCTCCACGGTCCTTCTCAGCTGCGAGTAGCAGCGCTCGCAGTAGACAGAGCTTCGCAAGGCCCGAAGACCCGGAGGGAAGTATCGCACACGAAAATGTGCCAGGACAGAGACGTGTTCTACGTTGTCCCTTCTCGTCATGCAGTTTGTGCCTCTGCTGCTTCTGCTGTTAGGAATCGCTCCTTGAAAGACGAGCGAGAGCGTCCTTCCGGGTGCATTGCACTGAGTCGAGTGCTCGCTCGGGGCTTTGCTCTCGGGGCCAAGGCAAGAGGGCGTGCTTGCCCGCAGAACTGAGAACACGCTGTTGGGCAGAGCTGCAACTGACCGCTGGAGTTCAGCTCTCGCCGGACGGCAGAAGGCGAAGAACGAAGCCGCTTGCGAGCGGCGCAGTGCAGCGAAGAGCTCTCCGAATTCGCCGCTAGCTCCACGGTCCTTCTCAGCTGCGAGTAGCAGCGCTCGCAGTACACAGAGCTTCGTAAGGCCCGAAGACCCGGAGGGAAGTATCGCACACGAAAATGTGCCAGGACAGAGACGTGTTCTACGTTGTCCCTTCTCGTCATGCAGTTTGTGCCTCTGCTGCTTCTGCTGTTAGGAATCGCTCCTTGAAAGGCGAGCGAGAGCGTCCTTCCGGGTGCATTGCACTGAGTCGAGTGCTCGCTCGGGACTTTGCTCTCGGGGCCAAGGCAAGAGGGCGTGCTTGCCCGCAGAACTGAGAACACGCTGTTGGGCAGAGCTGCAACTGACCGCTGGAGTTCAGCTCTCGCCGGACGGCAGAAGGCGAAGAACGAAGCCGCTTGCGAGCGGCGCAGTGCAGCGAAGAGCTCTCCGAATTCGCCGCTAGCTCCACGGTCCTTCTCAGCTGCGAGTAGCAGCGCTCGCAGTACACAGGGCTTCGCAAGGCCCGAAGACCCGGAGGGAAGTATCGCACACGAAAATGTGCCAGGACAGAGACGTGTTCTACGTTGTCCCTTCTCGTCATGCAGTTTGTGCCTCTGCTGCTTCTGCTGTTAGGAATCGCTCCTTGAAAGGCGAGCGAGAGCGTCCTTCCGGGTGCATTGCACTGAGTCGAGTGCTCGCTCGGGACTTTGCTCTCGGGGCCAAGGCAAGAGGGCGTGCTTGCCCGCAGAACTGAGAACACGCTGTTGGGCAGAGCTGCAACTGACCGCTGGAGTTCAGCTCTCGCCGGACGGCAGAAGGCGAAGAACGAAGCCGCTTGCGAGCGGCGCAGTGCAGCGAAGAGCTCTCCGAATTCGCCGCTAGCTCCACGGTCCTTCTCAGCTGCGAGTAGCAGCGCTCGCAGTAGACAGAGCTTCGCAAGGCCCGAAGACCCGGAGGGAAGTATCGCACACGAAAATGTGCCAGGACAGAGACGTGTTCTACGTTGTCCCTTCTCGTCATGCAGTTTGTGCCTCTGCTGCTTCTGCTGTTAGGAATCGCTCCTTGAAAGGCGAGCGAGAGCGTCCTTCCGGGTGCATTGCACTGAGTCGAGTGCTCGCTCGGGACTTTGCTCTCGGGGCCAAGGCAAGAGGGCGTGCTTGCCCGCAGAACTGAGAACACGCTGTTGGGCAGAGCTGCAACTGACCGCTGGAGTTCAGCTCTCGCCGGACGGCAGAAGGCGAAGAACGAAGCCGCTTGCGAGCGGCGCAGTGCAGCGAAGAGCTCTCCGAATTCGCCGCTAGCTCCACGGTCCTTCTCAGCTGCGAGTAGCAGCGCTCGCAGTACACAGAGCTTCGCAAGGCCCGAAGACCCGGAGGGAAGTTTCGCACAGGAAAATGTGCCAGGACAGAGACGTGTTCTACGTTGTCCCTTCTCGTCATGCAGTTTGTGCCTCTGCTGCTACTGCTGTTAGGAATCGCTCCTTGAAAGGCGAGCGAGAGCGTCCTTCCGGGTGCATTGCACTGAGTCGAGTGCTCGCTCGGGACTTTGCTCTCGGGGCCAAGGCAAGAGGGCGTGCTTGCCCGCAGAACTGAGAACACGCTGTTGGGCAGAGCTGCAACTGACCGCTGGAGTTCAGCTCTCGCCGGACGGCAGAAGGCGAAGAACGAAGCCGCTTGCGAGCGGCGCAGTGCAGCGAAGAGCTCTCCGAATTCGCCGCTAGCTCCACGGTCCTTCTCAGCTGCGAGTAGCAGCGCTCGCAGTACACAGAGCTTCGCAAGGCCCGAAGACCCGGAGGGAAGTTTCGCACACGAAAATGTGCCAGGACAGAGACGTGTTCTACGTTGTCCCTTCTCGTCATGCAGTTTGTGCCTCTGCTGCTACTGCTGTTAGGAATCGCTCCTTGAAAGGCGAGCGAGAGCGTCCTTCCGGGTGCATTGCACTGAGTCGAGTGCTCGCTCGGGACTTTGCTCTCGGGGCCAAGGCAAGAGGGCGTGCTTGCCCGCAGAACTGAGAACACGCTGTTGGGCAGAGCTGCAACTGACCGCTGGAGTTCAGCTCTCGCCGGACGGCAGAAGGCGAAGAACGAAGCCGCTTGCGAGCGGCGCAGTGCAGCGAAGAGCTCTCCGAATTCGCCGCTAGCTCCACGGTCCTTCTCAGCTGCGAGTAGCAGCGCTCGCAGTACACAGAGCTTCGCAAGGCCCGAAGACCCGGAGGGAAGTTTCGCACACGAAAATGTGCCAGGACAGAGACGTGTTCTACGTTGTCCCTTCTCGTCATGCAGTTTGTGCCTCTGCTGCTACTGCTGTTAGGAATCGCTCCTTGAAAGGCGAGCGAGAGCGTCCTTCCGGGTGCATTGCACTGAGTCGAGTGCTCGCTCGGGACTTTGCTCTCGGGGCCAAGGCAAGAGGGCGTGCTTGCCCGCAGAACTGAGAACACGCTGTTGGGCAGAGCTGCAACTGACCGCTGGAGTTCAGCTCTCGCCGGACGGCAGAAGGCGAAGAACGAAGCCGCTTGCGAGCGGCGCAGTGCAGCGAAGAGCTCTCCGAATTCGCCGCTAGCTCCACGGTCCTTCTCAGCTGCGAGTAGCAGCGCTCGCAGTACACAGAGCTTCGCAAGGCCCGAAGACCCGGAGGGAAGTATCGCACACGAAAATGTGCCAGGACAGAGACGTGTTCTACGTTGTCCCTTCTCGTCATGCAGTTTGTGCCTCTGCTGCTTCTGCTGTTAGGAATCGCTCCTTGAAAGACGAGCGAGAGCGTCCTTCCGGGTGCATTGCACTGAGTCGAGTGCTCGCTCGGGGCTTTGCTCTCGGGGCCAAGGCAAGAGGGCGTGCTTGCCCGCAGAACTGAGAACACGCTGTTGGGCAGAGCTGCAACTGACCGCTGGAGTTCAGCTCTCGCCGGACGGCAGAAGGCGAAGAACGAAGCCGCTTGCGAGCGGCGCAGTGCAGCGAAGAGCTCTCCGAATTCGCCGCTAGCTCCACGGTCCTTCTCAGCTGCGAGTAGCAGCGCTCGCAGTACACAGAGCTTCGCAAGGCCCGAAGACCCGGAGGGAAGTATCGCACACGAAAATGTGCCAGGACAGAGACATGTTCTACGTTGTCCCTTCTCGTCATGCAGTTTGTGCCTCTGCTGCTTCTGCTGTTAGGAATCGCTCCTTGAAAGGCGAGCGAGAGCGTCCTTCCGGGTGCATTGCACTGAGTCGAGTGCTCGCTCGGGGCTTTGCTCTCGGGGCCAAGGCAAGAGGGCGTGCTTGCCCTCAGAACTGAGAACACGCTGTTGGGCAGAGCTGCAACTGACCGCTGGAGTTCAGCTCTCGCCGGACGGCAGAAGGCGAAGAACGAAGCCGCTTGCGAGCGGCGCAGTGCAGCGAAGAGCTCTCCGAATTCGCCGCTAGCTCCACGGTCCTTCTCAGCTGCGAGTAGCAGCGCTCGCAGTACACAGGGCTTCGCAAGGCCCGAAGACCCGGAGGGAAGTATCGCACACGAAAATGTGCCAGGACAGAGACGTGTTCTACGTTGTCCCTTCTCGTCATGCAGTTTGTGCCTCTGCTGCTTCTGCTGTTAGGAATCGCTCCTTGAAAGGCGAGCGAGAGCGTCCTTCCGGGTGCATTGCACTGAGTCGAGTGCTCGCTCGGGACTTTGCTCTCGGGGCCAAGGCAAGAGGGCGTGCTTGCCCTCAGAACTGAGAACACGCTGTTGGGCAGAGCTGCAACTGACCGCTGGAGTTCAGCTCTCGCCGGACGGCAGAAGGCGAAGAACGAAGCCGCTTGCGAGCGGCGCAGTGCAGCGAAGAGCTCTCCGAATTCGCCGCTAGCTCCACGGTCCTTCTCAGCTGCGAGTAGCAGCGCTCGCAGTACACAGGGCTTCGCAAGGCCCGAAGACCCGGAGGGAAGTATCGCACACGAAAATGTGCCAGGACAGAGACGTGTTCTACGTTGTCCCTTCTCGTCATGCAGTTTGTGCGTCTGCTGCTTCTGCTGTTAGGAATCGCTCCTTGAAAGGCGAGCGAGAGCGTCCTTCCGGGTGCATTGCACTGAGTCGAGTGCTCGCTCGGGACTTTGCACTCGGGGCCAAGGCAAGAGGGCGTGCTTGCCCTCAGAACTGAGAACACGCTGTTGGGCAGAGCTGCAACTGACCGCTGGAGTTCAGCTCTCGCCGGACGGCAGAAGGCGAAGAACGAAGCCGCTTGCGAGCGGCGCAGTGCAGCGAAGAGCTCTCCGAATTCGCCGCTAGCTCCACGGTCCTTCTCAGCTGCGAGTAGCAGCGCTCGCAGTACACAGGGCTTCGCAAGGCCCGAAGACCCGGAGGGAAGTATGGCACACGGAAATGTGCCAGGACAGAGACGTGTTCTACGTTGTCCCTTCTCGTCATGCAGTTTGTGCGTCTGCTGCTTCTGCTGTTAGGAATCGCTCCTTGAAAGGCGAGCGAGAGCGTCCTTCCGGGTGCATTGCACTGAGTCGAGTGCTCGCTCGGGACTTTGCTCTCGGGGCCAAGGCAAGAGGGCGTGCTTGCCCGCAGAACTGAGAACACGCTGTTGGGCAGAGCTGCAACTGACCGCTGGAGTTCAGCTCTCGCCGGACGGCAGAAGGCGAAGAACGAAGCCGCTTGCGAGCGGCGCAGTGCAGCGAAGAGCTCTCCGAATTCGCCGCTAGCTCCACGGTCCTTCTCAGCTGCGAGTAGCAGCGCTCGCAGTAGACAGAGCTTCGCAAGGCCCGAAGACCCGGAGGGAAGTATCGCACACGAAAATGTGCCAGGACAGAGACGTGTTCTACGTTGTCCCTTCTCGTCATGCAGTTTGTGCCTCTGCTGCTTCTGCTGTTAGGAATCGCTCCTTGAAAGGCGAGCGAGAGCGTCCTTCCGGGTGCATTGCACTGAGTCGAGTGCTCGCTCGGGACTTTGCTCTCGGGGCCAAGGCAAGAGGGCGTGCTTGCCCGCAGAACTGAGAACACGCTGTTGGGCAGAGCTGCAACTGACCGCTGGAGTTCAGCTCTCGCCGGACGGCAGAAGGCGAAGAACGAAGCCGCTTGCGAGCGGCGCAGTGCAGCGAAGAGCTCTCCGAATTCGCCGCTAGCTCCACGGTCCTTCTCAGCTGCGAGTAGCAGCGCTCGCAGTACACAGAGCTTCGCAAGGCCCGAAGACCCGGAGGGAAGTATGGCACACGGAAATGTGCCAGGACAGAGACGTGTTCTACGTTGTCCCTTCTCGTCATGCAGTTTGTGCGTCTGCTGCTTCTGCTGTTAGGAATCGCTCCTTGAAAGGCGAGCGAGAGCGTCCTTCCGGGTGCATTGCACTGAGTCGAGTGCTCGCTCGGGACTTTGCACTCGGGGCCAAGGCAAGAGGGCGTGCTTGCCCGCAGAACTGAGAACACGCTGTTGGGCAGAGCTGCAACTGACCGCTGGAGTTCAGCTCTCGCCGGACGGCAGAAGGCGAAGAACGAAGCCGCTTGCGAGCGGCGCAGTGCAGCGAAGAGCTCTCCGAATTCGCCGCTAGCTCCACGGTCCTTCTCAGCTGCGAGTAGCAGCGCTCGCAGTACACAGGGCTTCGCAAGGCCCGAAGACCCGGAGGGAAGTTTCGCACAGGAAAATGTGCCAGGACAGAGACGTGTTCTACGTTGTCCCTTCTCGTCATGCAGTTTGTGCCTCTGCTGCTACTGCTGTTAGGAATCGCTCCTTGAAAGGCGAGCGAGAGCGTCCTTCCGGGTGCATTGCACTGAGTCGAGTGCTCGCTCGGGACTTTGCTCTCGGGGCCAAGGCAAGAGGGCGTGCTTGCCCGCAGAACTGAGAACACGCTGTTGGGCAGAGCTGCAACTGACCGCTGGAGTTCAGCTCTCGCCGGACGGCAGAAGGCGAAGAACGAAGCCGCTTGCGAGCGGCGCAGTGCAGCGAAGAGCTCTCCGAATTCGCCGCTAGCTCCACGGTCCTTCTCAGCTGCGAGTAGCAGCGCTCGCAGTACACAGGGCTTCGCAAGGCCCGAAGACCCGGAGGGAAGTTTCGCACACGAAAATGTGCCAGGACAGAGACGTGTTCTACGTTGTCCCTTCTCGTCATGCAGTTTGTGCCTCTGCTGCTTCTGCTGTTAGGAATCGCTCCTTGAAAGGCGAGCGAGAGCGTCCTTCCGGGTGCATTGCACTGAGTCGAGTGCTCGCTCGGGACTTTGCTCTCGGGCCAAGGCAAGAGGGCGTGCTTGCCCGCAGAACTGAGAACACGCTGTTGGGAAGAGCTGCAACTGACCGCCGGAGTTCAGCTCTCGCCGGACGGCAGAAGGCGAAGAACGAAGCCGCTTGCGAGCGGCGCAGTGCAGCGAAGAGCTCTCCGAATTCGCCGCTAGCTCCACGGTCCTTCTCAGCTGCGAGTAGCAGCGCTCGCAGTACACAGGGCTTCGCAAGGCCCGAAGACCCGGAGGGAAGTTTCGCACACGAAAATGTGCCAGGACAGAGACGTGTTCTACGTTGTCCCTTCTCGTCATGCAGTTTGTGCCTCTGCTGCTTCTGCTGTTAGGAATCGCTCCTTGAAAGGCGAGCGAGAGCGTCCTTCCGGGTGCATTGCACTGAGTCGAGTGCTCGCTCGGGACTTTGCTCTCGGGGCCAAGGCAAGAGGGCGTGCTTGCCCGCAGAACTGAGAACACGCTGTTGGGCAGAGCTGCAACTGACCGCCGGAGTTCAGCTCTCGCCGGACGGCAGAAGGCGAAGAACGAAGCCGCTTGCGAGCGGCGCAGTGCAGCGAAGAGCTCTCCGAATTCGCCGCTAGCTCCACGGTCCTTCTCAGCTGCGAGTAGCAGCGCTCGCAGTACACGGAGCTTCGCAAGGCCCGAAGACCCGGAGGGAAGTATCGCACACGAAAATGTGCCAGGACAGAGACGTGTTCTACGTTGTCCCTTCTCGTCATGCAGTTTGTGCCTCTGCTGCTTCTGCTGTTAGGAATCGCTCCTTGAAAGACGAGCGAGAGCGTCCTTCCGGGTGCATTGCACTGAGTCGAGTGCTCGCTCGGGACTTTGCTCCCGGGGCCAAGGCAAGAGGGCGTGCTTGCCCGCAGAACTGAGAACACGCTGTTGGGCAGAGCTGCAACTGACCGCCGGAGTTCAGCTCTCGCCGGACGGCAGAAGGCGAAGAACGAAGCCGCTTGCGAGCGGCGCAGTGCAGCGAAGAGCTCTCCGAATTCGCCGCTAGCTCCACGGTCCTTCTCAGCTGCGAGTAGCAGCGCTCGCAGTACACAGGGCTTCGCAAGGCCCGAAGACCCGGAGGGAAGTATGGCACACGGAAATGTGCCAGGACAGAGACGTGTTCTACGTTGTCCCTTCTCGTCATGCAGTTTGTGCCTCTGCTGCTTCTGCTGTTAGGAATCGCTCCTTGAAAGGCGAGCGAGAGCGTCCTTCCGGGTGCATTGCACTGAGTCGAGTGCTCGCTCGGGACTTTGCTCTCGGGGCCAAGGCAAGAGGGCGTGCTTGCCCGCAGAACTGAGAACACGCTGTTGGGCAGAGCTGCAACTGACCGCTGGAGTTCAGCTCTCGCCGGACGGCAGAAGGCGAAGAACGAAGCCGCTTGCGAGCGGCGCAGTGCAAGGAAGAGCTCTCCGAATTCGCCGCTAGCTCCACGGTCCTTCTCAGCTGCGAGTAGCAGCGCTCGCAGTACACAGAGCTTCGCAAGGCCCGAAGACCCGGAGGGAAGTATCGCACACGAAAATGTGCCAGGACAGAGACGTGTTCTACGTTGTCCCTTCTCGTCATGCAGTTTGTGCCTCTGCTGCTTCTGCTGTTAGGAATCGCTCCTTGAAAGACGAGCGAGAGCGTCCTTCCGGGTGCATTGCACTGAGTCGAGTGCTCGCTCGGGACTTTGCTCTCGGGGCCAAGGCAAGAGGGCGTGCTTGCCCGCAGAACTGAGAGCACGCTGTTGGGCAGAGCTGCAACTGACCGCCGGAGTTCAGCTCTCGCCGGACGGCAGAAGGCGAAGAACGAAGGCGCTTGCGAGCGGCGCAGTGCAGCCGAAGAGCTCTCCGAATTCGCCGCTAGCTCCACGGTCCTTCTCAGCTGCGAGTAGCAGCGCTCGCAGTAGACAGAGCTTCGCAAGGCCCGAAGACCCGGAGGGAAGTATCGCACACGAAAATGTGCCAGGACAGAGACGTGTTCTACGTTGTCCCTTCTCGTCATGCAGTTTGTGCCTCTGCTGCTTCTGCTGTTAGGAATCGCTCCTTGAAAGGCGAGCGAGAGCGTCCTTCCGGGTGCATTGCACTGAGTCGAGTGCTCGCTCGGGACTTTGCTCTCGGGGCCAAGGCAAGAGGGCGTGCTTGCCCGCAGAACTGAGAACACGCTGTTGGGCAGAGCTGCAACTGACCGCTGGAGTTCAGCTCTCGCCGGACGGCAGAAGGCGAAGAACGAAGCCGCTTGCGAGCGGCGCAGTGCAGCGAAGAGCTCTCCGAATTCGCCGCTAGCTCCACGGTCCTTCTCAGCTGCGAGTAGCAGCGCTCGCAGTACACAGAGCTTCGCAAGGCCCGAAGACCCGGAGGGAAGTTTCGCACAGGAAAATGTGCCAGGACAGAGACGTGTTCTACGTTGTCCCTTCTCGTCATGCAGTTTGTGCCTCTGCTGCTACTGCTGTTAGGAATCGCTCCTTGAAAGGCGAGCGAGAGCGTCCTTCCGGGTGCATTGCACTGAGTCGAGTGCTCGCTCGGGACTTTGCTCTCGGGGCCAAGGCAAGAGGGCGTGCTTGCCCGCAGAACTGAGAACACGCTGTTGGGCAGAGCTGCAACTGACCGCTGGAGTTCAGCTCTCGCCGGACGGCAGAAGGCGAAGAACGAAGCCGCTTGCGAGCGGCGCAGTGCAGCGAAGAGCTCTCCGAATTCGCCGCTAGCTCCACGGTCCTTCTCAGCTGCGAGTAGCAGCGCTCGCAGTACACAGAGCTTCGCAAGGCCCGAAGACCCGGAGGGAAGTTTCGCACACGAAAATGTGCCAGGACAGAGACGTGTTCTACGTTGTCCCTTCTCGTCATGCAGTTTGTGCCTCTGCTGCTACTGCTGTTAGGAATCGCTCCTTGAAAGGCGAGCGAGAGCGTCCTTCCGGGTGCATTGCACTGAGTCGAGTGCTCGCTCGGGACTTTGCTCTCGGGGCCAAGGCAAGAGGGCGTGCTTGCCCGCAGAACTGAGAACACGCTGTTGGGCAGAGCTGCAACTGACCGCTGGAGTTCAGCTCTCGCCGGACGGCAGAAGGCGAAGAACGAAGCCGCTTGCGAGCGGCGCAGTGCAGCGAAGAGCTCTCCGAATTCGCCGCTAGCTCCACGGTCCTTCTCAGCTGCGAGTAGCAGCGCTCGCAGTACACAGGGCTTCGCAAGGCCCGAAGACCCGGAGGGAAGTATGGCACACGGAAATGTGCCAGGACAGAGACGTGTTCTACGTTGTCCCTTCTCGTCATGCAGTTTGTGCGTCTGCTGCTTCTGCTGTTAGGAATCGCTCCTTGAAAGGCGAGCGAGAGCGTCCTTCCGGGTGCATTGCACTGAGTCGAGTGCTCGCTCGGGACTTTGCACTCGGGGCCAAGGCAAGACGGCGTGCTTGCCCGCAGAACTGAGAACACGCTGTTGGGCAGAGCTGCAACTGACCGCTGGAGTTCAGCTCTCGCCGGACGGCAGAAGGCGAAGAACGAAGCCGCTTGCGAGCGGCGCAGTGCAGCGAAGAGCTCTCCGAATTCGCCGCTAGCTCCACGGTCCTTCTCAGCTGCGAGTAGCAGCGCTCGCAGTACACAGAGCTTCGCAAGGCCCGAAGACCCGGAGGGAAGTATCGCACACGAAAATGTGCCAGGACAGAGACGTGTTCTACGTTGTCCCTTCTCGTCATGCAGTTTGTGCCTCTGCTGCTTCTGCTGTTAGGAATCGCTCCTTGAAAGGCGAGCGAGAGCGTCCTTCCGGGTGCATTGCACTGAGTCGAGTGCTCGCTCGGGACTTTGCTCTCGGGGCCAAGGCAAGAGGGCGTGCTTGCCCGCAGAACTGAGAACACGCTGTTGGGCAGAGCTGCAACTGACCGCTGGAGTTCAGCTCTCGCCGGACGGCAGAAGGCGAAGAACGAAGCCGCTTGCGAGCGGCGCAGTGCAGCGAAGAGCTCTCCGAATTCGCCGCTAGCTCCACGGTCCTTCTCAGCTGCGAGTAGCAGCGCTCGCAGTAGACAGAGCTTCGCAAGGCCCGAAGACCCGGAGGGAAGTATCGCACACGAAAATGTGCCAGGACAGAGACGTGTTCTACGTTGTCCCTTCTCGTCATGCAGTTTGTGCCTCTGCTGCTTCTGCTGTTAGGAATCGCTCCTTGAAAGACGAGCGAGAGCGTCCTTCCGGGTGCATTGCACTGAGTCGAGTGCTCGCTCGGGGCTTTGCTCTCGGGGCCAAGGCAAGAGGGCGTGCTTGCCCGCAGAACTGAGAACACGCTGTTGGGCAGAGCTGCAACTGACCGCTGGAGTTCAGCTCTCGCCGGACGGCAGAAGGCGAAGAACGAAGCCGCTTGCGAGCGGCGCAGTGCAGCGAAGAGCTCTCCGAATTCGCCGCTAGCTCCACGGTCCTTCTCAGCTGCGAGTAGCAGCGCTCGCAGTACACAGAGCTTCGCAAGGCCCGAAGACCCGGAGGGAAGTATCGCACACGAAAATGTGCCAGGACAGAGACGTGTTCTACGTTGTCCCTTCTCGTCATGCAGTTTGTGCCTCTGCTGCTTCTGCTGTTAGGAATCGCTCCTTGAAAGACGAGCGAGAGCGTCCTTCCGGGTGCATTGCACTGAGTCGAGTGCTCGCTCGGGACTTTGCTCTCGGGGCCAAGGCAAGAGGGCGTGCTTGCCCGCAGAACTGAGAACACGCTGTTGGGCAGAGCTGCAACTGACCGCTGGAGTTCAGCTCTCGCCGGACGGCAGAAGGCGAAGAACGAAGCCGCTTGCGAGCGGCGCAGTGCAGCGAAGAGCTCTCCGAATTCGCCGCTAGCTCCACGGTCCTTCTCAGCTGCGAGTAGCAGCGCTCGCAGTACACAGAGCTTCGCAAGGCCCGAAGACCCGGAGGGAAGTTTCGCACACGAAAATGTGCCAGGACAGAGACGTGTTCTACGTTGTCCCTTCTCGTCATGCAGTTTGTGCCTCTGCTGCTACTGCTGTTAGGAATCGCTCCTTGAAAGGCGAGCGAGAGCGTCCTTCCGGGTGCATTGCACTGAGTCGAGTGCTCGCTCGGGACTTTGCTCTCGGGGCCAAGGCAAGAGGGCGTGCTTGCCCGCAGAACTGAGAACACGCTGTTGGGCAGAGCTGCAACTGACCGCTGGAGTTCAGCTCTCGCCGGACGGCAGAAGGCGAAGAACGAAGCCGCTTGCGAGCGGCGCAGTGCAGCGAAGAGCTCTCCGAATTCGCCGCTAGCTCCACGGTCCTTCTCAGCTGCGAGTAGCAGCGCTCGCAGTACACAGGGCTTCGCAAGGCCCGAAGACCCGGAGGGAAGTATGGCACACGGAAATGTGCCAGGACAGAGACGTGTTCTACGTTGTCCCTTCTCGTCATGCAGTTTGTGCGTCTGCTGCTTCTGCTGTTAGGAATCGCTCCTTGAAAGGCGAGCGAGAGCGTCCTTCCGGGTGCATTGCACTGAGTCGAGTGCTCGCTCGGGACTTTGCACTCGGGGCCAAGGCAAGACGGCGTGCTTGCCCGCAGAACTGAGAACACGCTGTTGGGCAGAGCTGCAACTGACCGCCGGAGTTCAGCTCTCGCCGGACGGCAGAAGGCGAAGAACGAAGCCGCTTGCGAGCGGCGCAGTGCAGCGAAGAGCTCTCCGAATTCGCCGCTAGCTCCACGGTCCTTCTCAGCTGCGAGTAGCAGCGCTCGCAGTACACAGAGCTTCGCAAGGCCCGAAGACCCGGAGGGAAGTATCGCACACGAAAATGTGCCAGGACAGAGACGTGTTCTACGTTGTCCCTTCTCGTCATGCAGTTTGTGCCTCTGCTGCTTCTGCTGTTAGGAATCGCTCCTTGAAAGGCGAGCGAGAGCGTCCTTCCGGGTGCATTGCACTGAGTCGAGTGCTCGCTCGGGACTTTGCTCTCGGGGCCAAGGCAAGAGGGCGTGCTTGCCCGCAGAACTGAGAACACGCTGTTGGGCAGAGCTGCAACTGACCGCCGGAGTTCAGCTCTCGCCGGACGGCAGAAGGCGAAGAACGAAGCCGCTTGCGAGCGGCGCAGTGCAGCGAAGAGCTCTCCGAATTCGCCGCTAGCTCCACGGTCCTTCTCAGCTGCGAGTAGCAGCGCTCGCAGTACACGGAGCTTCGCAAGGCCCGAAGACCCGGAGGGAAGTATCGCACACGAAAATGTGCCAGGACAGAGACGTGTTCTACGTTGTCCCTTCTCGTCATGCAGTTTGTGCCTCTGCTGCTTCTGCTGTTAGGAATCGCTCCTTGAAAGACGAGCGAGAGCGTCCTTCCGGGTGCATTGCACTGAGTCGAGTGCTCGCTCGGGACTTTGCTCCCGGGGCCAAGGCAAGAGGGCGTGCTTGCCCGCAGAACTGAGAACACGCTGTTGGGCAGAGCTGCAACTGACCGCCGGAGTTCAGCTCTCGCCGGACGGCAGAAGGCGAAGAACGAAGCCGCTTGCGAGCGGCGCAGTGCAGCGAAGAGCTCTCCGAATTCGCCGCTAGCTCCACGGTCCTTCTCAGCTGCGAGTAGCAGCGCTCGCAGTACACAGGGCTTCGCAAGGCCCGAAGACCCGGAGGGAAGTATGGCACACGGAAATGTGCCAGGACAGAGACGTGTTCTACGTTGTCCCTTCTCGTCATGCAGTTTGTGCCTCTGCTGCTTCTGCTGTTAGGAATCGCTCCTTGAAAGGCGAGCGAGAGCGTCCTTCCGGGTGCATTGCACTGAGTCGAGTGCTCGCTCGGGACTTTGCTCTCGGGGCCAAGGCAAGAGGGCGTGCTTGCCCGCAGAACTGAGAACACGCTGTTGGGCAGAGCTGCAACTGACCGCTGGAGTTCAGCTCTCGCCGGACGGCAGAAGGCGAAGAACGAAGCCGCTTGCGAGCGGCGCAGTGCAAGGAAGAGCTCTCCGAATTCGCCGCTAGCTCCACGGTCCTTCTCAGCTGCGAGTAGCAGCGCTCGCAGTACACAGAGCTTCGCAAGGCCCGAAGACCCGGAGGGAAGTATCGCACACGAAAATGTGCCAGGACAGAGACGTGTTCTACGTTGTCCCTTCTCGTCATGCAGTTTGTGCCTCTGCTGCTTCTGCTGTTAGGAATCGCTCCTTGAAAGGCGAGCGAGAGCGTCCTTCCGGGTGCATTGCACTGAGTCGAGTGCTCGCTCGGGACTTTGCTCTCGGGGCCAAGGCAAGAGGGCGTGCTTGCCCGCAGAACTGAGAACACGCTGTTGGGCAGAGCTGCAACTGACCGCTGGAGTTCAGCTCTCGCCGGACGGCAGAAGGCGAAGAACGAAGCCGCTTGCGAGCGGCGCAGTGCAGCGAAGAGCTCTCCGAATTCGCCGCTAGCTCCACGGTCCTTCTCAGCTGCGAGTAGCAGCGCTCGCAGTAGACAGAGCTTCGCAAGGCCCGAAGACCCGGAGGGAAGTATCGCACACGAAAATGTGCCAGGACAGAGACGTGTTCTACGTTGTCCCTTCTCGTCATGCAGTTTGTGCCTCTGCTGCTTCTGCTGTTAGGAATCGCTCCTTGAAAGGCGAGCGAGAGCGTCCTTCCGGGTGCATTGCACTGAGTCGAGTGCTCGCTCGGGACTTTGCTCTCGGGGCCAAGGCAAGAGGGCGTGCTTGCCCGCAGAACTGAGAACACGCTGTTGGGCAGAGCTGCAACTGACCGCTGGAGTTCAGCTCTCGCCGGACGGCAGAAGGCGAAGAACGAAGCCGCTTGCGAGCGGCGCAGTGCAGCGAAGAGCTCTCCGAATTCGCCGCTAGCTCCACGGTCCTTCTCAGCTGCGAGTAGCAGCGCTCGCAGTACACAGAGCTTCGCAAGGCCCGAAGACCCGGAGGGAAGTTTCGCACACGAAAATGTGCCAGGACAGAGACGTGTTCTACGTTGTCCCTTCTCGTCATGCAGTTTGTGCCTCTGCTGCTACTGCTGTTAGGAATCGCTCCTTGAAAGGCGAGCGAGAGCGTCCTTCCGGGTGCATTGCACTGAGTCGAGTGCTCGCTCGGGACTTTGCTCTCGGGGCCAAGGCAAGAGGGCGTGCTTGCCCGCAGAACTGAGAACACGCTGTTGGGCAGAGCTGCAACTGACCGCTCGAGTTCAGCTCTCGCCGGACGGCAGAAGGCGAAGAACGAAGCCGCTTGCGAGCGGCGCAGTGCAGCGAAGAGCTCTCCGAATTCGCCGCTAGCTCCACGGTCCTTCTCAGCTGCGAGTAGCAGCGCTCGCAGTACACAGAGCTTCGCAAGGCCCGAAGACCCGGAGGGAAGTTTCGCACACGAAAATGTGCCAGGACAGAGACGTGTTCTACGTTGTCCCTTCTCGTCATGCAGTTTGTGCCTCTGCTGCTACTGCTGTTAGGAATCGCTCCTTGAAAGGCGAGCGAGAGCGTCCTTCCGGGTGCATTGCACTGAGTCGAGTGCTCGCTCGGGACTTTGCTCTCGGGGCCAAGGCAAGAGGGCGTGCTTGCCCGCAGAACTGAGAACACGCTGTTGGGCAGAGCTGCAACTGACCGCTGGAGTTCAGCTCTCGCCGGACGGCAGAAGGCGAAGAACGAAGCCGCTTGCGAGCGGCGCAGTGCAGCGAAGAGCTCTCCGAATTCGCCGCTAGCTCCACGGTCCTTCTCAGCTGCGAGTAGCAGCGCTCGCAGTACACAGAGCTTCGCAAGGCCCGAAGACCCGGAGGGAAGTTTCGCACACGAAAATGTGCCAGGACAGAGACGTGTTCTACGTTGTCCCTTCTCGTCATGCAGTTTGTGCCTCTGCTGCTACTGCTGTTAGGAATCGCTCCTTGAAAGGCGAGCGAGAGCGTCCTTCCGGGTGCATTGCACTGAGTCGAGTGCTCGCTCGGGACTTTGCTCTCGGGGCCAAGGCAAGAGGGCGTGCTTGCCCGCAGAACTGAGAACACGCTGTTGGGCAGAGCTGCAACTGACCGCTGGAGTTCAGCTCTCGCCGGACGGCAGAAGGCGAAGAACGAAGCCGCTTGCGAGCGGCGCAGTGCAGCGAAGAGCTCTCCGAATTCGCCGCTAGCTCCACGGTCCTTCTCAGCTGCGAGTAGCAGCGCTCGCAGTACACAGGGCTTCGCAAGGCCCGAAGACCCGGAGGGAAGTTTCGCACACGAAAATGTGCCAGGACAGAGACGTGTTCTACGTTGTCCCTTCTCGTCATGCAGTTTGTGCCTCTGCTGCTTCTGCTGTTAGGAATCGCTCCTTGAAAGGCGAGCGAGAGCGTCCTTCCGGGTGCATTGCACTGAGTCGAGTGCTCGCTCGGGACTTTGCTCTCGGGGCCAAGGCAAGAGGGCGTGCTTGCCCGCAGAACTGAGAACACGCTGTTGGGCAGAGCTGCAACTGACCGCTGGAGTTCAGCTCTCGCCGGACGGCAGAAGGCGAAGAACGAAGCCGCTTGCGAGCGGCGCAGTGCAGCGAAGAGCTCTCCGAATTCGCCGCTAGCTCCACGGTCCTTCTCAGCTGCGAGTAGCAGCGCTCGCAGTACACAGAGCTTCGCAAGGCCCGAAGACCCGGAGGGAAGTATGGCACACGGAAATGTGCCAGGACAGAGACGTGTTCTACGTTGTCCCTTCTCGTCATGCAGTTTGTGCCTCTGCTGCTTCTGCTGTTAGGAATCGCTCCTTGAAAGACGAGCGAGAGCGTCCTTCCGGGTGCATTGCACTGAGTCGAGTGCTCGCTCGGGACTTTGCTCCCGGGGCCAAGGCAAGAGGGCGTGCTTGCCCGCAGAACTGAGAACACGCTGTTGGGCAGAGCTGCAACTGACCGCCGGAGTTCAGCTCTCGCCGGACGGCAGAAGGCGAAGAACGAAGCCGCTTGCGAGCGGCGCAGTGCAGCGAAGAGCTCTCCGAATTCGCCGCTAGCTCCACGGTCCTTCTCAGCTGCGAGTAGCAGCGCTCGCAGTACACAGAGCTTCGCAAGGCCCGAAGACCCGGAGGGAAGTATCGCACACGAAAATGTGCCAGGACAGAGACGTGTTCTACGTTGTCCCTTCTCGTCATGCAGTTTGTGCCTCTGCTGCTTCTGCTGTTAGGAATCGCTCCTTGAAAGACGAGCGAGAGCGTCCTTCCGGGTGCATTGCACTGAGTCGAGTGCTCGCTCGGGGCTTTGCTCTCGGGGCCAAGGCAAGAGGGCGTGCTTGCCCGCAGAACTGAGAACACGCTGTTGGGCAGAGCTGCAACTGACCGCTGGAGTTCAGCTCTCGCCGGACGGCAGAAGGCGAAGAACGAAGCCGCTTGCGAGCGGCGCAGTGCAGCGAAGAGCTCTCCGAATTCGCCGCTAGCTCCACGGTCCTTCTCAGCTGCGAGTAGCAGCGCTCGCAGTACACAGAGCTTCGCAAGGCCCGAAGACCCGGAGGGAAGTATCGCACACGAAAATGTGCCAGGACAGAGACGTGTTCTACGTTGTCCCTTCTCGTCATGCAGTTTGTGCCTCTGCTGCTTCTGCTGTTAGGAATCGCTCCTTGAAAGGCGAGCGAGAGCGTCCTTCCGGGTGCATTGCACTGAGTCGAGTGCTCGCTCGGGACTTTGCTCTCGGGGCCAAGGCAAGAGGGCGTGCTTGCCCTCAGAACTGAGAACACGCTGTTGGGCAGAGCTGCAACTGACCGCTGGAGTTCAGCTCTCGCCGGACGGCAGAAGGCGAAGAACGAAGCCGCTTGCGAGCGGCGCAGTGCAGCGAAGAGCTCTCCGAATTCGCCGCTAGCTCCACGGTCCTTCTCAGCTGCGAGTAGCAGCGCTCGCAGTACACAGGGCTACGCAAGGCCCGAAGACCCGGAGGGAAGTATCGCACACGAAAATGTGCCAGGACAGAGACGTGTTCTACGTTGTCCCTTCTCGTCATGCAGTTTGTGCCTCTGCTGCTTCTGCTGTTAGGAATCGCTCCTTGAAAGGCGAGCGAGAGCGTCCTTCCGGGTGCATTGCACTGAGTCGAGTGCTCGCTCGGGACTTTGCTCTCGGGGCCAAGGCAAGAGGGCGTGCTTGCCCTCAGAACTGAGAACACGCTGTTGGGCAGAGCTGCAACTGACCGCTGGAGTTCAGCTCTCGCCGGACGGCAGAAGGCGAAGAACGAAGCCGCTTGCGAGCGGCGCAGTGCAGCGAAGAGCTCTCCGAATTCGCCGCTAGCTCCACGGTCCTTCTCAGCTGCGAGTAGCAGCGCTCGCAGTACACAGGGCTTCGCAAGGCCCGAAGACCCGGAGGGAAGTATGGCACACGGAAATGTGCCAGGACAGAGACGTGTTCTACGTTGTCCCTTCTCGTCATGCAGTTTGTGCGTCTGCTGCTTCTGCTGTTAGGAATCGCTCCTTGAAAGGCGAGCGAGAGCGTCCTTCCGGGTGCATTGCACTGAGTCGAGTGCTCGCTCGGGACTTTGCACTCGGGGCCAAGGCAAGAGGGCGTGCTTGCCCGCAGAACTGAGAACACGCTGTTGGGCAGAGCTGCAACTGACCGCTGGAGTTCAGCTCTCGCCGGACGGCAGAAGGCGAAGAACGAAGCCGCTTGCGAGCGGCGCAGTGCAGCGAAGAGCTCTCCGAATTCGCCGCTAGCTCCACGGTCCTTCTCAGCTGCGAGTAGCAGCGCTCGCAGTACACAGAGCTTCGCAAGGCCCGAAGACCCGGAGGGAAGTATCGCACACGAAAATGTGCCAGGACAGAGACGTGTTCTACGTTGTCCCTTCTCGTCATGCAGTTTGTGCCTCTGCTGCTTCTGCTGTTAGGAATCGCTCCTTGAAAGGCGAGCGAGAGCGTCCTTCCGGGTGCATTGCACTGAGTCGAGTGCTCGCTCGGGACTTTGCTCTCGGGGCCAAGGCAAGAGGGCGTGCTTGCCCGCAGAACTGAGAACACGCTGTTGGGCAGAGCTGCAACTGACCGCTGGAGTTCAGCTCTCGCCGGACGGCAGAAGGCGAAGAACGAAGCCGCTTGCGAGCGGCGCAGTGCAGCGAAGAGCTCTCCGAATTCGCCGCTAGCTCCACGGTCCTTCTCAGCTGCGAGTAGCAGCGCTCGCAGTACACAGGGCTTCGCAAGGCCCGAAGACCCGGAGGGAAGTATGGCACACGGAAATGTGCCAGGACAGAGACGTGTTCTACGTTGTCCCTTCTCGTCATGCAGTTTGTGCGTCTGCTGCTTCTGCTGTTAGGAATCGCTCCTTGAAAGGCGAGCGAGAGCGTCCTTCCGGGTGCATTGCACTGAGTCGAGTGCTCGCTCGGGACTTTGCACTCGGGGCCAAGGCAAGACGGCGTGCTTGCCCGCAGAACTGAGAACACGCTGTTGGGCAGAGCTGCAACTGACCGCTGGAGTTCAGCTCTCGCCGGACGGCAGAAGGCGAAGAACGAAGCCGCTTGCGAGCGGCGCAGTGCAGCGAAGAGCTCTCCGAATTCGCCGCTAGCTCCACGGTCCTTCTCAGCTGCGAGTAGCAGCGCTCGCAGTACACAGAGCTTCGCAAGGCCCGAAGACCCGGAGGGAAGTATCGCACACGAAAATGTGCCAGGACAGAGACGTGTTCTACGTTGTCCCTTCTCGTCATGCAGTTTGTGCCTCTGCTGCTTCTGCTGTTAGGAATCGCTCCTTGAAAGGCGAGCGAGAGCGTCCTTCCGGGTGCATTGCACTGAGTCGAGTGCTCGCTCGGGACTTTGCTCTCGGGGCCAAGGCAAGAGGGCGTGCTTGCCCGCAGAACTGAGAACACGCTGTTGGGCAGAGCTGCAACTGACCGCTGGAGTTCAGCTCTCGCCGGACGGCAGAAGGCGAAGAACGAAGCCGCTTGCGAGCGGCGCAGTGCAGCGAAGAGCTCTCCGAATTCGCCGCTAGCTCCACGGTCCTTCTCAGCTGCGAGTAGCAGCGCTCGCAGTACACGGAGCTTCGCAAGGCCCGAAGACCCGGAGGGAAGTATCGCACACGAAAATGTGCCAGGACAGAGACGTGTTCTACGTTGTCCCTTCTCGTCATGCAGTTTGTGCCTCTGCTGCTTCTGCTGTTAGGAATCGCTCCTTGAAAGACGAGCGAGAGCGTCCTTCCGGGTGCATTGCACTGAGTCGAGTGCTCGCTCGGGACTTTGCTCCCGGGGCCAAGGCAAGAGGGCGTGCTTGCCCGCAGAACTGAGAACACGCTGTTGGGCAGAGCTGCAACTGACCGCCGGAGTTCAGCTCTCGCCGGACGGCAGAAGGCGAAGAACGAAGCCGCTTGCGAGCGGCGCAGTGCAGCGAAGAGCTCTCCGAATTCGCCGCTAGCTCCACGGTCCTTCTCAGCTGCGAGTAGCAGCGCTCGCAGTACACAGGGCTTCGCAAGGCCCGAAGACCCGGAGGGAAGTATGGCACACGGAAATGTGCCAGGACAGAGACGTGTTCTACGTTGTCCCTTCTCGTCGTGCAGTTTGTGCCTCTGCTGCTTCTGCTGTTAGGAATCGCTCCTTGAAAGGCGAGCGAGAGCGTCCTTCCGGGTGCATTGCACTGAGTCGAGTGCTCGCTCGGGACTTTGCTCTCGGGGCCAAGGCAAGAGGGCGTGCTTGCCCGCAGAACTGAGAACACGCTGTTGGGCAGAGCTGCAACTGACCGCTGGAGTTCAGCTCTCGCCGGACGGCAGAAGGCGAAGAACGAAGCCGCTTGCGAGCGGCGCAGTGCAAGGAAGAGCTCTCCGAATTCGCCGCTAGCTCCACGGTCCTTCTCAGCTGCGAGTAGCAGCGCTCGCAGTACACAGAGCTTCGCAAGGCCCGAAGACCCGGAGGGAAGTATCGCACACGAAAATGTGCCAGGACAGAGACGTGTTCTACGTTGTCCCTTCTCGTCATGCAGTTTGTGCCTCTGCTGCTTCTGCTGTTAGGAATCGCTCCTTGAAAGACGAGCGAGAGCGTCCTTCCGGGTGCATTGCACTGAGTCGAGTGCTCGCTCGGGGCTTTGCTCTCGGGGCCAAGGCAAGAGGGCGTGCTTGCCCGCAGAACTGAGAACACGCTGTTGGGCAGAGCTGCAACTGACCGCTGGAGTTCAGCTGTCGCCGGACGGCAGAAGGCGAAGAACGAAGCCGCTTGCGAGCGGCGCAGTGCAGCGAAGAGCTCTCCGAATTCGCCGCTAGCTCCACGGTCCTTCTCAGCTGCGAGTAGCAGCGCTCGCAGTACACAGAGCTTCGTAAGGCCCGAAGACCCGGAGGGAAGTATCGCACACGAAAATGTGCCAGGACAGAGACGTGTTCTACGTTGTCCCTTCTCGTCATGCAGTTTGTGCCTCTGCTGCTTCTGCTGTTAGGAATCGCTCCTTGAAAGGCGAGCGAGAGCGTCCTTCCGGGTGCATTGCACTGAGTCGAGTGCTCGCTCGGGACTTTGCTCTCGGGGCCAAGGCAAGAGGGCGTGCTTGCCCGCAGAACTGAGAACACGCTGTTGGGCAGAGCTGCAACTGACCGCTGGAGTTCAGCTGTCGCCGGACGGCAGAAGGCGAAGAACGAAGCCGCTTGCGAGCGGCGCAGTGCAGCGAAGAGCTCTCCGAATTCGCCGCTAGCTCCACGGTCCTTCTCAGCTGCGAGTAGCAGCGCTCGCAGTAGACAGAGCTTCGCAAGGCCCGAAGACCCGGAGGGAAGTATCGCACACGAAAATGTGCCAGGACAGAGACGTGTTCTACGTTGTCCCTTCTCGTCATGCAGTTTGTGCCTCTGCTGCTTCTGCTGTTAGGAATCGCTCCTTGAAAGGCGAGCGAGAGCGTCCTTCCGGGTGCATTGCACTGAGTCGAGTGCTCGCTCGGGACTTTGCTCTCGGGGCCAAGGCAAGAGGGCGTGCTTGCCCGCAGAACTGAGAACACGCTGTTGGGCAGAGCTGCAACTGACCGCTGGAGTTCAGCTCTCGCCGGACGGCAGAAGGCGAAGAACGAAGCCGCTTGCGAGCGGCGCAGTGCAGCGAAGAGCTCTCCGAATTCGCCGCTAGCTCCACGGTCCTTCTCAGCTGCGAGTAGCAGCGCTCGCAGTACACAGAGCTTCGCAAGGCCCGAAGACCCGGAGGGAAGTTTCGCACAGGAAAATGTGCCAGGACAGAGACGTGTTCTACGTTGTCCCTTCTCGTCATGCAGTTTGTGCCTCTGCTGCTACTGCTGTTAGGAATCGCTCCTTGAAAGGCGAGCGAGAGCGTCCTTCCGGGTGCATTGCACTGAGTCGAGTGCTCGCTCGGGACTTTGCTCTCGGGGCCAAGGCAAGAGGGCGTGCTTGCCCGCAGAACTGAGAACACGCTGTTGGGCAGAGCTGCAACTGACCGCTGGAGTTCAGCTCTCGCCGGACGGCAGAAGGCGAAGAACGAAGCCGCTTGCGAGCGGCGCAGTGCAGCGAAGAGCTCTCCGAATTCGCCGCTAGCTCCACGGTCCTTCTCAGCTGCGAGTAGCAGCGCTCGCAGTACACAGAGCTTCGCAAGGCCCGAAGACCCGGAGGGAAGTTTCGCACACGAAAATGTGCCAGGACAGAGACGTGTTCTACGTTGTCCCTTCTCGTCATGCAGTTTGTGCCTCTGCTGCTACTGCTGTTAGGAATCGCTCCTTGAAAGGCGAGCGAGAGCGTCCTTCCGGGTGCATTGCACTGAGTCGAGTGCTCGCTCGGGACTTTGCTCTCGGGGCCAAGGCAAGAGGGCGTGCTTGCCCGCAGAACTGAGAACACGCTGTTGGGCAGAGCTGCAACTGACCGCTGGAGTTCAGCTCTCGCCGGACGG
Organism: Sturnus vulgaris; assembly: GCF_052056855.1. NCBI lineage: Eukaryota > Metazoa > Chordata > Aves > Passeriformes > Sturnidae > Sturnus > Sturnus vulgaris. The sequence continues at coordinate 92,963 of NW_028276467.1, read as the reverse complement.
CAGAAGGCGAAGAACGAAGCCGCTTGCGAGCGGCGCAGTGCAGCGAAGAGCTCTCCGAATTCGCCGCTAGCTCCACGGTCCTTCTCAGCTGCGAGTAGCAGCGCTCGCAGTACACAGGGCTTCGCAAGGCCCGAAGACCCGGAGGGAAGTATGGCACACGGAAATGTGCCAGGACAGAGACGTGTTCTACGTTGTCCCTTCTCGTCATGCAGTTTGTGCGTCTGCTGCTTCTGCTGTTAGGAATCGCTCCTTGAAAGGCGAGCGAGAGCGTCCTTCCGGGTGCATTGCACTGAGTCGAGTGCTCGCTCGGGACTTTGCACTCGGGGCCAAGGCAAGAGGGCGTGCTTGCCCGCAGAACTGAGAACACGCTGTTGGGCAGAGCTGCAACTGACCGCTGGAGTTCAGCTCTCGCCGGACGGCAGAAGGCGAAGAACGAAGCCGCTTGCGAGCGGCGCAGTGCAGCGAAGAGCTCTCCGAATTCGCCGCTAGCTCCACGGTCCTTCTCAGCTGCGAGTAGCAGCGCTCGCAGTACACAGAGCTTCGCAAGGCCCGAAGACCCGGAGGGAAGTATCGCACACGAAAATGTGCCAGGACAGAGACGTGTTCTACGTTGTCCCTTCTCGTCATGCAGTTTGTGCCTCTGCTGCTTCTGCTGTTAGGAATCGCTCCTTGAAAGGCGAGCGAGAGCGTCCTTCCGGGTGCATTGCACTGAGTCGAGTGCTCGCTCGGGACTTTGCTCTCGGGGCCAAGGCAAGAGGGCGTGCTTGCCCGCAGAACTGAGAACACGCTGTTGGGCAGAGCTGCAACTGACCGCTGGAGTTCAGCTCTCGCCGGACGGCAGAAGGCGAAGAACGAAGCCGCTTGCGAGCGGCGCAGTGCAGCGAAGAGCTCTCCGAATTCGCCGCTAGCTCCACGGTCCTTCTCAGCTGCGAGTAGCAGCGCTCGCAGTACACAGAGCTTCGCAAGGCCCGAAGACCCGGAGGGAAGTATCGCACACGAAAATGTGCCAGGACAGAGACGTGTTCTACGTTGTCCCTTCTCGTCATGCAGTTTGTGCCTCTGCTGCTTCTGCTGTTAGGAATCGCTCCTTGAAAGGCGAGCGAGAGCGTCCTTCCGGGTGCATTGCACTGAGTCGAGTGCTCGCTCGGGACTTTGCTCTCGGGGCCAAGGCAAGAGGGCGTGCTTGCCCGCAGAACTGAGAACACGCTGTTGGGCAGAGCTGCAACTGACCGCTGGAGTTCAGCTCTCGCCGGACGGCAGAAGGCGAAGAACGAAGCCGCTTGCGAGCGGCGCAGTGCAGCGAAGAGCTCTCCGAATTCGCCGCTAGCTCCACGGTCCTTCTCAGCTGCGAGTAGCAGCGCTCGCAGTACACAGAGCTTCGCAAGGCCCGAAGACCCGGAGGGAAGTATCGCACACGAAAATGTGCCAGGACAGAGACGTGTTCTACGTTGTCCCTTCTCGTCATGCAGTTTGTGCCTCTGCTGCTTCTGCTGTTAGGAATCGCTCCTTGAAAGGCGAGCGAGAGCGTCCTTCCGGGTGCATTGCACTGAGTCGAGTGCTCGCTCGGGACTTTGCTCTCGGGGCCAAGGCAAGAGGGCGTGCTTGCCCGCAGAACTGAGAACACGCTGTTGGGCAGAGCTGCAACTGACCGCTGGAGTTCAGCTCTCGCCGGACGGCAGAAGGCGAAGAACGAAGCCGCTTGCGAGCGGCGCAGTGCAGCGAAGAGCTCTCCGAATTCGCCGCTAGCTCCACGGTCCTTCTCAGCTGCGAGTAGCAGCGCTCGCAGTACACAGAGCTTCGCAAGGCCCGAAGACCCGGAGGGAAGTTTCGCACACGAAAATGTGCCAGGACAGAGACGTGTTCTACGTTGTCCCTTCTCGTCATGCAGTTTGTGCCTCTGCTGCTACTGCTGTTAGGAATCGCTCCTTGAAAGGCGAGCGAGAGCGTCCTTCCGGGTGCATTGCACTGAGTCGAGTGCTCGCTCGGGACTTTGCACTCGGGGCCAAGGCAAGAGGGCGTGCTTGCCCGCAGAACTGAGAACACGCTGTTGGGCAGAGCTGCAACTGACCGCTGGAGTTCAGCTCTCGCCGGACGGCAGAAGGCGAAGAACGAAGCCGCTTGCGAGCGGCGCAGTGCAGCGAAGAGCTCTCCGAATTCGCCGCTAGCTCCACGGTCCTTCTCAGCTGCGAGTAGCAGCGCTCGCAGTACACAGAGCTTCGCAAGGCCCGAAGACCCGGAGGGAAGTATGGCACACGGAAATGTGCCAGGACAGAGACGTGTTCTACGTTGTCCCTTCTCGTCATGCAGTTTGTGCCTCTGCTGCTTCTGCTGTTAGGAATCGCTCCTTGAAAGACGAGCGAGAGCGTCCTTCCGGGTGCATTGCACTGAGTCGAGTGCTCGCTCGGGACTTTGCTCCCGGGGCCAAGGCAAGAGGGCGTGCTTGCCCGCAGAACTGAGAACACGCTGTTGGGCAGAGCTGCAACTGACCGCCGGAGTTCAGCTCTCGCCGGACGGCAGAAGGCGAAGAACGAAGCCGCTTGCGAGCGGCGCAGTGCAGCGAAGAGCTCTCCGAATTCGCCGCTAGCTCCACGGTCCTTCTCAGCTGCGAGTAGCAGCGCTCGCAGTACACAGAGCTTCGCAAGGCCCGAAGACCCGGAGGGAAGTATCGCACACGAAAATGTGCCAGGACAGAGACGTGTTCTACGTTGTCCCTTCTCGTCATGCAGTTTGTGCCTCTGCTGCTTCTGCTGTTAGGAATCGCTCCTTGAAAGACGAGCGAGAGCGTCCTTCCGGGTGCATTGCACTGAGTCGAGTGCTCGCTCGGGGCTTTGCTCTCGGGGCCAAGGCAAGAGGGCGTGCTTGCCCGCAGAACTGAGAACACGCTGTTGGGCAGAGCTGCAACTGACCGCTGGAGTTCAGCTCTCGCCGGACGGCAGAAGGCGAAGAACGAAGCCGCTTGCGAGCGGCGCAGTGCAGCGAAGAGCTCTCCGAATTCGCCGCTAGCTCCACGGTCCTTCTCAGCTGCGAGTAGCAGCGCTCGCAGTACACAGAGCTTCGCAAGGCCCGAAGACCCGGAGGGAAGTATCGCACACGAAAATGTGCCAGGACAGAGACGTGTTCTACGTTGTCCCTTCTCGTCATGCAGTTTGTGCCTCTGCTGCTTCTGCTGTTAGGAATCGCTCCTTGAAAGGCGAGCGAGAGCGTCCTTCCGGGTGCATTGCACTGAGTCGAGTGCTCGCTCGGGACTTTGCTCTCGGGGCCAAGGCAAGAGGGCGTGCTTGCCCTCAGAACTGAGAACACGCTGTTGGGCAGAGCTGCAACTGACCGCTGGAGTTCAGCTCTCGCCGGACGGCAGAAGGCGAAGAACGAAGCCGCTTGCGAGCGGCGCAGTGCAGCGAAGAGCTCTCCGAATTCGCCGCTAGCTCCACGGTCCTTCTCAGCTGCGAGTAGCAGCGCTCGCAGTACACAGGGCTTCGCAAGGCCCGAAGACCCGGAGGGAAGTATCGCACACGAAAATGTGCCAGGACAGAGACGTGTTCTACGTTGTCCCTTCTCGTCATGCAGTTTGTGCCTCTGCTGCTTCTGCTGTTAGGAATCGCTCCTTGAAAGGCGAGCGAGAGCGTCCTTCCGGGTGCATTGCACTGAGTCGAGTGCTCGCTCGGGACTTTGCTCTCGGGGCCAAGGCAAGAGGGCGTGCTTGCCCTCAGAACTGAGAACACGCTGTTGGGCAGAGCTGCAACTGACCGCTGGAGTTCAGCTCTCGCCGGACGGCAGAAGGCGAAGAACGAAGCCGCTTGCGAGCGGCGCAGTGCAGCGAAGAGCTCTCCGAATTCGCCGCTAGCTCCACGGTCCTTCTCAGCTGCGAGTAGCAGCGCTCGCAGTACACAGGGCTTCGCAAGGCCCGAAGACCCGGAGGGAAGTATGGCACACGGAAATGTGCCAGGACAGAGACGTGTTCTACGTTGTCCCTTCTCGTCATGCAGTTTGTGCGTCTGCTGCTTCTGCTGTTAGGAATCGCTCCTTGAAAGGCGAGCGAGAGCGTCCTTCCGGGTGCATTGCACTGAGTCGAGTGCTCGCTCGGGACTTTGCACTCGGGGCCAAGGCAAGAGGGCGTGCTTGCCCGCAGAACTGAGAACACGCTGTTGGGCAGAGCTGCAACTGACCGCTGGAGTTCAGCTCTCGCCGGACGGCAGAAGGCGAAGAACGAAGCCGCTTGCGAGCGGCGCAGTGCAGCGAAGAGCTCTCCGAATTCGCCGCTAGCTCCACGGTCCTTCTCAGCTGCGAGTAGCAGCGCTCGCAGTACACAGAGCTTCGCAAGGCCCGAAGACCCGGAGGGAAGTATCGCACACGAAAATGTGCCAGGACAGAGACGTGTTCTACGTTGTCCCTTCTCGTCATGCAGTTTGTGCCTCTGCTGCTTCTGCTGTTAGGAATCGCTCCTTGAAAGGCGAGCGAGAGCGTCCTTCCGGGTGCATTGCACTGAGTCGAGTGCTCGCTCGGGACTTTGCTCTCGGGGCCAAGGCAAGAGGGCGTGCTTGCCCGCAGAACTGAGAACACGCTGTTGGGCAGAGCTGCAACTGACCGCTGGAGTTCAGCTCTCGCCGGACGGCAGAAGGCGAAGAACGAAGCCGCTTGCGAGCGGCGCAGTGCAGCGAAGAGCTCTCCGAATTCGCCGCTAGCTCCACGGTCCTTCTCAGCTGCGAGTAGCAGCGCTCGCAGTACACAGGGCTTCGCAAGGCCCGAAGACCCGGAGGGAAGTATGGCACACGGAAATGTGCCAGGACAGAGACGTGTTCTACGTTGTCCCTTCTCGTCATGCAGTTTGTGCGTCTGCTGCTTCTGCTGTTAGGAATCGCTCCTTGAAAGGCGAGCGAGAGCGTCCTTCCGGGTGCATTGCACTGAGTCGAGTGCTCGCTCGGGGCTTTGCTCTCGGGGCCAAGGCAAGAGGGCGTGCTTGCCCGCAGAACTGAGAACACGCTGTTGGGCAGAGCTGCAACTGACCGCTGGAGTTCAGCTCTCGCCGGACGGCAGAAGGCGAAGAACGAAGCCGCTTGCGAGCGGCGCAGTGCAGCGAAGAGCTCTCCGAATTCGCCGCTAGCTCCACGGTCCTTCTCAGCTGCGAGTAGCAGCGCTCGCAGTACACAGAGCTTCGCAAGGCCCGAAGACCCGGAGGGAAGTATCGCACACGAAAATGTGCCAGGACAGAGACGTGTTCTACGTTGTCCCTTCTCGTCATGCAGTTTGTGCCTCTGCTGCTTCTGCTGTTAGGAATCGCTCCTTGAAAGGCGAGCGAGAGCGTCCTTCCGGGTGCATTGCACTGAGTCGAGTGCTCGCTCGGGACTTTGCTCTCGGGGCCAAGGCAAGAGGGCGTGCTTGCCCGCAGAACTGAGAACACGCTGTTGGGCAGAGCTGCAACTGACCGCTGGAGTTCAGCTCTCGCCGGACGGCAGAAGGCGAAGAACGAAGGCGCTTGCGAGCGGCGCAGTGCAGCGAAGAGCTCTCCGAATTCGCCGCTAGCTCCACGGTCCTTCTCAGCTGCGAGTAGCAGCGCTCGCAGTACACAGAGCTTCGCAAGGCCCGAAGACCCGGAGGGAAGTATCGCACACGAAAATGTGCCAGGACAGAGACGTGTTCTACGTTGTCCCTTCTCGTCATGCAGTTTGTGCCTCTGCTGCTTCTGCTGTTAGGAATCGCTCCTTGAAAGACGAGCGAGAGCGTCCTTCCGGGTGCATTGCACTGAGTCGAGTGCTCGCTCGGGGCTTTGCTCTCGGGGCCAAGGCAAGAGGGCGTGCTTGCCCGCAGAACTGAGAACACGCTGTTGGGCAGAGCTGCAACTGACCGCTGGAGTTCAGCTCTCGCCGGACGGCAGAAGGCGAAGAACGAAGCCGCTTGCGAGCGGCGCAGTGCAGCGAAGAGCTCTCCGAATTCGCCGCTAGCTCCACGGTCCTTCTCAGCTGCGAGTAGCAGCGCTCGCAGTACACAGAGCTTCGCAAGGCCCGAAGACCCGGAGGGAAGTATCGCACACGAAAATGTGCCAGGACAGAGACGTGTTCTACGTTGTCCCTTCTCGTCATGCAGTTTGTGCCTCTGCTGCTTCTGCTGTTAGGAATCGCTCCTTGAAAGGCGAGCGAGAGCGTCCTTCCGGGTGCATTGCACTGAGTCGAGTGCTCGCTCGGGACTTTGCTCTCGGGGCCAAGGCAAGAGGGCGTGCTTGCCCGCAGAACTGAGAACACGCTGTTGGGCAGAGCTGCAACTGACCGCTGGAGTTCAGCTCTCGCCGGACGGCAGAAGGCGAAGAACGAAGCCGCTTGCGAGCGGCGCAGTGCAGCGAAGAGCTCTCCGAATTCGCCGCTAGCTCCACGGTCCTTCTCAGCTGCGAGTAGCAGCGCTCGCAGTACACAGGGCTTCGCAAGGCCCGAAGACCCGGAGGGAAGTTTCGCACAGGAAAATGTGCCAGGACAGAGACGTGTTCTACGTTGTCCCTTCTCGTCATGCAGTTTGTGCCTCTGCTGCTACTGCTGTTAGGAATCGCTCCTTGAAAGGCGAGCGAGAGCGTCCTTCCGGGTGCATTGCACTGAGTCGAGTGCTCGCTCGGGACTTTGCTCTCGGGGCCAAGGCAAGAGGGCGTGCTTGCCCGCAGAACTGAGAACACGCTGTTGGGCAGAGCTGCAACTGACCGCTGGAGTTCAGCTCTCGCCGGACGGCAGAAGGCGAAGAACGAAGCCGCTTGCGAGCGGCGCAGTGCAGCGAAGAGCTCTCCGAATTCGCCGCTAGCTCCACGGTCCTTCTCAGCTGCGAGTAGCAGCGCTCGCAGTACACGGAGCTTCGCAAGGCCCGAAGACCCGGAGGGAAGTATCGCACACGAAAATGTGCCAGGACAGAGACGTGTTCTACGTTGTCCCTTCTCGTCATGCAGTTTGTGCCTCTGCTGCTTCTGCTGTTAGGAATCGCTCCTTGAAAGACGAGCGAGAGCGTCCTTCCGGGTGCATTGCACTGAGTCGAGTGCTCGCTCGGGACTTTGCTCTCGGGGCCAAGGCAAGAGGGCGTGCTTGCCCGCAGAACTGAGAACACGCTGTTGGGCAGAGCTGCAACTGACCGCTGGAGTTCAGCTCTCGCCGGACGGCAGAAGGCGAAGAACGAAGCCGCTTGCGAGCGGCGCAGTGCAGCGAAGAGCTCTCCGAATTCGCCGCTAGCTCCACGGTCCTTCTCAGCTGCGAGTAGCAGCGCTCGCAGTACACAGAGCTTCGCAAGGCCCGAAGACCCGGAGGGAAGTTTCGCACAGGAAAATGTGCCACGACAGAGACGTGTTCTACGTTGTCCCTTCTCGTCATGCAGTTTGTGCCTCTGCTGCTACTGCTGTTAGGAATCGCTCCTTGAAAGGCGAGCGAGAGCGTCCTTCCGGGTGCATTGCACTGAGTCGAGTGCTCGCTCGGGACTTTGCTCTCGGGGCCAAGGCAAGAGGGCGTGCTTGCCCGCAGAACTGAGAACACGCTGTTGGGCAGAGCTGCAACTGACCGCTGGAGTTCAGCTCTCGCCGGACGGCAGAAGGCGAAGAACGAAGCCGCTTGCGAGCGGCGCAGTGCAGCGAAGAGCTCTCCGAATTCGCCGCTAGCTCCACGGTCCTTCTCAGCTGCGAGTAGCAGCGCTCGCAGTACACAGAGCTTCGCAAGGCCCGAAGACCCGGAGGGAAGTTTCGCACACGAAAATGTGCCAGGACAGAGACGTGTTCTACGTTGTCCCTTCTCGTCATGCAGTTTGTGCCTCTGCTGCTACTGCTGTTAGGAATCGCTCCTTGAAAGGCGAGCGAGAGCGTCCTTCCGGGTGCATTGCACTGAGTCGAGTGCTCGCTCGGGACTTTGCTCTCGGGGCCAAGGCAAGAGGGCGTGCTTGCCCGCAGAACTGAGAACACGCTGTTGGGCAGAGCTGCAACTGACCGCTGGAGTTCAGCTCTCGCCGGACGGCAGAAGGCGAAGAACGAAGCCGCTTGCGAGCGGCGCAGTGCAGCGAAGAGCTCTCCGAATTCGCCGCTAGCTCCACGGTCCTTCTCAGCTGCGAGTAGCAGCGCTCGCAGTACACAGGGCTTCGCAAGGCCCGAAGACCCGGAGGGAAGTATGGCACACGGAAATGTGCCAGGACAGAGACGTGTTCTACGTTGTCCCTTCTCGTCATGCAGTTTGTGCGTCTGCTGCTTCTGCTGTTAGGAATCGCTCCTTGAAAGGCGAGCGAGAGCGTCCTTCCGGGTGCATTGCACTGAGTCGAGTGCTCGCTCGGGACTTTGCACTCGGGGCCAAGGCAAGACGGCGTGCTTGCCCGCAGAACTGAGAACACGCTGTTGGGCAGAGCTGCAACTGACCGCTGGAGTTCAGCTCTCGCCGGACGGCAGAAGGCGAAGAACGAAGCCGCTTGCGAGCGGCGCAGTGCAGCGAAGAGCTCTCCGAATTCGCCGCTAGCTCCACGGTCCTTCTCAGCTGCGAGTAGCAGCGCTCGCAGTACACAGAGCTTCGCAAGGCCCGAAGACCCGGAGGGAAGTTTCGCACACGAAAATGTGCCAGGACAGAGACGTGTTCTACGTTGTCCCTTCTCGTCATGCAGTTTGTGCCTCTGCTGCTTCTGCTGTTAGGAATCGCTCCTTGAAAGGCGAGCGAGAGCGTCCTTCCGGGTGCATTGCACTGAGTCGAGTGCTCGCTCGGGACTTTGCTCTCGGGGCCAAGGCAAGAGGGCGTGCTTGCCCGCAGAACTGAGAACACGCTGTTGGGCAGAGCTGCAACTGACCGCCGGAGTTCAGCTCTCGCCGGACGGCAGAAGGCGAAGAACGAAGCCGCTTGCGAGCGGCGCAGTGCAGCGAAGAGCTCTCCGAATTCGCCGCTAGCTCCACGGTCCTTCTCAGCTGCGAGTAGCAGCGCTCGCAGTACACAGAGCTTCGCAAGGCCCGAAGACCCGGAGGGAAGTATCGCACACGAAAATGTGCCAGGACAGAGACGTGTTCTACGTTGTCCCTTCTCGTCATGCAGTTTGTGCCTCTGCTGCTTCTGCTGTTAGGAATCGCTCCTTGAAAGACGAGCGAGAGCGTCCTTCCGGGTGCATTGCACTGAGTCGAGTGCTCGCTCGGGGCTTTGCTCTCGGGGCCAAGGCAAGAGGGCGTGCTTGCCCGCAGAACTGAGAACACGCTGTTGGGCAGAGCTGCAACTGACCGCTGGAGTTCAGCTCTCGCCGGACGGCAGAAGGCGAAGAACGAAGCCGCTTGCGAGCGGCGCAGTGCAGCGAAGAGCTCTCCGAATTCGCCGCTAGCTCCACGGTCCTTCTCAGCTGCGAGTAGCAGCGCTCGCAGTACACAGAGCTTCGCAAGGCCCGAAGACCCGGAGGGAAGTTTCGCACACGAAAATGTGCCAGGACAGAGACGTGTTCTACGTTGTCCCTTCTCGTCATGCAGTTTGTGCCTCTGCTGCTTCTGCTGTTAGGAATCGCTCCTTGAAAGGCGAGCGAGAGCGTCCTTCCGGGTGCATTGCACTGAGTCGAGTGCTCGCTCGGGACTTTGCTCTCGGGGCCAAGGCAAGAGGGCGTGCTTGCCCGCAGAACTGAGAACACGCTGTTGGGCAGAGCTGCAACTGACCGCTGGAGTTCAGCTCTCGCCGGACGGCAGAAGGCGAAGAACGAAGCCGCTTGCGAGCGGCGCAGTGCAGCGAAGAGCTCTCCGAATTCGCCGCTAGCTCCACGGTCCTTCTCAGCTGCGAGTAGCAGCGCTCGCAGTACACAGAGCTTCGCAAGGCCCGAAGACCCGGAGGGAAGTATCGCACACGAAAATGTGCCAGGACAGAGACGTGTTCTACGTTGTCCCTTCTCGTCATGCAGTTTGTGCCTCTGCTGCTTCTGCTGTTAGGAATCGCTCCTTGAAAGACGAGCGAGAGCGTCCTTCCGGGTGCATTGCACTGAGTCGAGTGCTCGCTCGGGGCTTTGCTCTCGGGGCCAAGGCAAGAGGGCGTGCTTGCCCGCAGAACTGAGAACACGCTGTTGGGCAGAGCTGCAACTGACCGCTGGAGTTCAGCTCTCGCCGGACGGCAGAAGGCGAAGAACGAAGCCGCTTGCGAGCGGCGCAGTGCAGCGAAGAGCTCTCCGAATTCGCCGCTAGCTCCACGGTCCTTCTCAGCTGCGAGTAGCAGCGCTCGCAGTACACAGAGCTTCGCAAGGCCCGAAGACCCGGAGGGAAGTATCGCACACGAAAATGTGCCAGGACAGAGACGTGTTCTACGTTGTCCCTTCTCGTCATGCAGTTTGTGCCTCTGCTGCTTCTGCTGTTAGGAATCGCTCCTTGAAAGGCGAGCGAGAGCGTCCTTCCGGGTGCATTGCACTGAGTCGAGTGCTCGCTCGGGACTTTGCTCTCGGGGCCAAGGCAAGAGGGCGTGCTTGCCCGCAGAACTGAGAACACGCTGTTGGGCAGAGCTGCAACTGACCGCTGGAGTTCAGCTCTCGCCGGACGGCAGAAGGCGAAGAACGAAGCCGCTTGCGAGCGGCGCAGTGCAGCGAAGAGCTCTCCGAATTCGCCGCTAGCTCCACGGTCCTTCTCAGCTGCGAGTAGCAGCGCTCGCAGTACACAGAGCTTCGCAAGGCCCGAAGACCCGGAGGGAAGTATCGCACACGAAAATGTGCCAGGACAGAGACGTGTTCTACGTTGTCCCTTCTCGTCATGCAGTTTGTGCCTCTGCTGCTTCTGCTGTTAGGAATCGCTCCTTGAAAGGCGAGCGAGAGCGTCCTTCCGGGTGCATTGCACTGAGTCGAGTGCTCGCTCGGGACTTTGCTCTCGGGGCCAAGGCAAGAGGGCGTGCTTGCCCGCAGAACTGAGAACACGCTGTTGGGCAGAGCTGCAACTGACCGCTGGAGTTCAGCTCTCGCCGGACGGCAGAAGGCGAAGAACGAAGCCGCTTGCGAGCGGCGCAGTGCAGCGAAGAGCTCTCCGAATTCGCCGCTAGCTCCACGGTCCTTCTCAGCTGCGAGTAGCAGCGCTCGCAGTACACAGGGCTTCGCAAGGCCCGAAGACCCGGAGGGAAGTATGGCACACGGAAATGTGCCAGGACAGAGACGTGTTCTACGTTGTCCCTTCTCGTCATGCAGTTTGTGCGTCTGCTGCTTCTGCTGTTAGGAATCGCTCCTTGAAAGGCGAGCGAGAGCGTCCTTCCGGGTGCATTGCACTGAGTCGAGTGCTCGCTCGGGACTTTGCACTCGGGGCCAAGGCAAGACGGCGTGCTTGCCCGCAGAACTGAGAACACGCTGTTGGGCAGAGCTGCAACTGACCGCTGGAGTTCAGCTCTCGCCGGACGGCAGAAGGCGAAGAACGAAGCCGCTTGCGAGCGGCGCAGTGCAGCGAAGAGCTCTCCGAATTCGCCGCTAGCTCCACGGTCCTTCTCAGCTGCGAGTAGCAGCGCTCGCAGTACACAGAGCTTCGCAAGGCCCGAAGACCCGGAGGGAAGTATCGCACACGAAAATGTGCCAGGACAGAGACGTGTTCTACGTTGTCCCTTCTCGTCATGCAGTTTGTGCCTCTGCTGCTTCTGCTGTTAGGAATCGCTCCTTGAAAGGCGAGCGAGAGCGTCCTTCCGGGTGCATTGCACTGAGTCGAGTGCTCGCTCGGGACTTTGCTCTCGGGGCCAAGGCAAGAGGGCGTGCTTGCCCGCAGAACTGAGAACACGCTGTTGGGCAGAGCTGCAACTGACCGCCGGAGTTCAGCTCTCGCCGGACGGCAGAAGGCGAAGAACGAAGCCGCTTGCGAGCGGCGCAGTGCAGCGAAGAGCTCTCCGAATTCGCCGCTAGCTCCACGGTCCTTCTCAGCTGCGAGTAGCAGCGCTCGCAGTACACGGAGCTTCGCAAGGCCCGAAGACCCGGAGGGAAGTATCGCACACGAAAATGTGCCAGGACAGAGACGTGTTCTACGTTGTCCCTTCTCGTCATGCAGTTTGTGCCTCTGCTGCTTCTGCTGTTAGGAATCGCTCCTTGAAAGACGAGCGAGAGCGTCCTTCCGGGTGCATTGCACTGAGTCGAGTGCTCGCTCGGGACTTTGCTCCCGGGGCCAAGGCAAGAGGGCGTGCTTGCCCGCAGAACTGAGAACACGCTGTTGGGCAGAGCTGCAACTGACCGCCGGAGTTCAGCTCTCGCCGGACGGCAGAAGGCGAAGAACGAAGCCGCTTGCGAGCGGCGCAGTGCAGCGAAGAGCTCTCCGAATTCGCCGCTAGCTCCACGGTCCTTCTCAGCTGCGAGTAGCAGCGCTCGCAGTACACAGGGCTTCGCAAGGCCCGAAGACCCGGAGGGAAGTATGGCACACGGAAATGTGCCAGGACAGAGACGTGTTCTACGTTGTCCCTTCTCGTCATGCAGTTTGTGCCTCTGCTGCTTCTGCTGTTAGGAATCGCTCCTTGAAAGGCGAGCGAGAGCGTCCTTCCGGGTGCATTGCACTGAGTCGAGTGCTCGCTCGGGACTTTGCTCTCGGGGCCAAGGCAAGAGGGCGTGCTTGCCCGCAGAACTGAGAACACGCTGTTGGGCAGAGCTGCAACTGACCGCTGGAGTTCAGCTCTCGCCGGACGGCAGAAGGCGAAGAACGAAGCCGCTTGCGAGCGGCGCAGTGCAAGGAAGAGCTCTCCGAATTCGCCGCTAGCTCCACGGTCCTTCTCAGCTGCGAGTAGCAGCGCTCGCAGTACACAGAGCTTCGCAAGGCCCGAAGACCCGGAGGGAAGTATCGCACACGAAAATGTGCCAGGACAGAGACGTGTTCTACGTTGTCCCTTCTCGTCATGCAGTTTGTGCCTCTGCTGCTTCTGCTGTTAGGAATCGCTCCTTGAAAGACGAGCGAGAGCGTCCTTCCGGGTGCATTGCACTGAGTCGAGTGCTCGCTCGGGACTTTGCTCTCGGGGCCAAGGCAAGAGGGCGTGCTTGCCCGCAGAACTGAGAACACGCTGTTGGGCAGAGCTGCAACTGACCGCTGGAGTTCAGCTGTCGCCGGACGGCAGAAGGCGAAGAACGAAGCCGCTTGCGAGCGGCGCAGTGCAGCGAAGAGCTCTCCGAATTCGCCGCTAGCTCCACGGTCCTTCTCAGCTGCGAGTAGCAGCGCTCGCAGTACACAGAGCTTCGCAAGAACCGAAGACCCGGAGGGAAGTATCGCACACGAAAATGTGCCAGGACAGAGACGTGTTCTACGTTGTCCCTTCTCGTCATGCAGTTTGTGCCTCTGCTGCTTCTGCTGTTAGGAATCGCTCCTTGAAAGGCGAGCGAGAGCGTCCTTCCGGGTGCATTGCACTGAGTCGAGTGCTCGCTCGGGACTTTGCTCTCGGGGCCAAGGCAAGAGGGCGTGCTTGCCCGCAGAACTGAGAACACGCTGTTGGGCAGAGCTGCAACTGACCGCTGGAGTTCAGCTCTCGCCGGACGGCAGAAGGCGAAGAACGAAGCCGCTTGCGAGCGGCGCAGTGCAGCGAAGAGCTCTCCGAATTCGCCGCTAGCTCCACGGTCCTTCTCAGCTGCGAGTAGCAGCGCTCGCAGTACACAGAGCTTCGCAAGGCCCGAAGACCCGGAGGGAAGTTTCGCACAGGAAAATGTGCCAGGACAGAGACGTGTTCTACGTTGTCCCTTCTCGTCATGCAGTTTGTGCCTCTGCTGCTACTGCTGTTAGGAATCGCTCCTTGAAAGGCGAGCGAGAGCGTCCTTCCGGGTGCATTGCACTGAGTCGAGTGCTCGCTCGGGACTTTGCTCTCGGGGCCAAGGCAAGAGGGCGTGCTTGCCCGCAGAACTGAGAACACGCTGTTGGGCAGAGCTGCAACTGACCGCTGGAGTTCAGCTGTCGCCGGACGGCAGAAGGCGAAGAACGAAGCCGCTTGCGAGCGGCGCTGTGCAGCGAAGAGCTCTCCGAATTCGCCGCTAGCTCCACGGTCCTTCTCAGCTGCGAGTAGCAGCGCTCGCAGTACACAGAGCTTCGCAAGGCCCGAAGACCCGGAGGGAAGTTTCGCACACGAAAATGTGCCAGGACAGAGACGTGTTCTACGTTGTCCCTTCTCGTCATGCAGTTTGTGCCTCTGCTGCTACTGCTGTTAGGAATCGCTCCTTGAAAGGCGAGCGAGAGCGTCCTTCCGGGTGCATTGCACTGAGTCGAGTGCTCGCTCGGGACTTTGCTCTCGGGGCCAAGGCAAGAGGGCGTGCTTGCCCGCAGAACTGAGAACACGCTGTTGGGCAGAGCTGCAACTGACCGCTGGAGTTCAGCTCTCGCCGGACGGCAGAAGGCGAAGAACGAAGCCGCTTGCGAGCGGCGCAGTGCAGCGAAGAGCTCTCCGAATTCGCCGCTAGCTCCACGGTCCTTCTCAGCTGCGAGTAGCAGCGCTCGCAGTACACAGAGCTTCGCAAGGCCCGAAGACCCGGAGGGAAGTTTCGCACACGAAAATGTGCCAGGACAGAGACGTGTTCTACGTTGTCCCTTCTCGTCATGCAGTTTGTGCCTCTGCTGCTACTGCTGTTAGGAATCGCTCCTTGAAAGGCGAGCGAGAGCGTCCTTCCGGGTGCATTGCACTGAGTCGAGTGCTCGCTCGGGACTTTGCTCTCGGGGCCAAGGCAAGAGGGCGTGCTTGCCCGCAGAACTGAGAACACGCTGTTGGGCAGAGCTGCAACTGACCGCTGGAGTTCAGCTCTCGCCGGACGGCAGAAGGCGAAGAACGAAGCCGCTTGCGAGCGGCGCAGTGCAGCGAAGAGCTCTCCGAATTCGCCGCTAGCTCCACGGTCCTTCTCAGCTGCGAGTAGCAGCGCTCGCAGTACACAGGGCTTCGCAAGGCCCGAAGACCCGGAGGGAAGTTTCGCACACGAAAATGTGCCAGGACAGAGACGTGTTCTACGTTGTCCCTTCTCGTCATGCAGTTTGTGCCTCTGCTGCTTCTGCTGTTAGGAATCGCTCCTTGAAAGGCGAGCGAGAGCGTCCTTCCGGGTGCATTGCACTGAGTCGAGTGCTCGCTCGGGACTTTGCTCTCGGGGCCAAGGCAAGAGGGCGTGCTTGCCCGCAGAACTGAGAACACGCTGTTGGGCAGAGCTGCAACTGACCGCTGGAGTTCAGCTCTCGCCGGACGGCAGAAGGCGAAGAACGAAGCCGCTTGCGAGCGGCGCAGTGCAAGGAAGAGCTCTCCGAATTCGCCGCTAGCTCCACGGTCCTTCTCAGCTGCGAGTAGCAGCGCTCGCAGTACACAGAGCTTCGCAAGGCCCGAAGACCCGGAGGGAAGTATCGCACACGAAAATGTGCCAGGACAGAGACGTGTTCTACGTTGTCCCTTCTCGTCATGCAGTTTGTGCCTCTGCTGCTTCTGCTGTTAGGAATCGCTCCTTGAAAGGCGAGCGAGAGCGTCCTTCCGGGTGCATCGCACTGAGTCGAGTGCTCGCTCGGGACTTTGCTCTCGGGGCCAAGGCAAGAGGGCGTGCTTGCCCGCAGAACTGAGAACACGCTGTTGGGCAGAGCTGCAACTGACCGCTGGAGTTCAGCTCTCGCCGGACGGCAGAAGGCGAAGAACGAAGCCGCTTGCGAGCGGCGCAGTGCAGCGAAGAGCTCTCCGAATTCGCCGCTAGCTCCACGGTCCTTCTCAGCTGCAAGTAGCAGCGCTCGCAGTACACACAGCTTCGTAAGGCCCGAAGACCCGGAGGGAAGTATCGCACACGAAAATGTGCCAGGACAGAGACGTGTTCTACGTTGTCCCTTCTCGTCATGCAGTTTGTGCCTCTGCTGCTTCTCCTGTTAGGAATCGCTCCTTGAAAGGCGAGCGAGAGCGTCCTTCCGGGTGCATCGCACTGAGTCGAGTGCTCGCTCGGGACTTTGCTCTCGGGGCCAAGGCAAGAGGGCGTGCTTGCCCGCAGAACTGAGAACACGCTGTTGGGCAGAGCTGCAACTGACCGCTGGAGTTCAGCTGTCGCCGGACGGCAGAAGGCGAAGAACGAAGCCGCTTGCGAGCGGCGCAGTGCAGCGAAGAGCTCTCCGAATTCGCCGCTAGCTCCACGGTCCTTCTCAGCTGCGAGTAGCAGCGCTCGCAGTACACAGAGCTTCGCAAGGCCCGAAGACCCGGAGGGAAGTATCGCACACGAAAATGTGCCAGGACAGAGACGTGTTCTACGTTGTCCCTTCTCGTCATGCAGTTTGTGCCTCTGCTGCTTCTGCTGTTAGGAATCGCTCCTTGAAAGGCGAGCGAGAGCGTCCTTCCGGGTGCATTGCACTGAGTCGAGTGCTCGCTCGGGACTTTGCTCTCGGGGCCAAGGCAAGAGGGCGTGCTTGCCCGCAGAACTGAGAACACGCTGTTGGGCAGAGCTGCAACTGACCGCTGGAGTTCAGCTCTCGCCGGACGGCAGAAGGCGAAGAACGAAGCCGCTTGCGAGCGGCGCAGTGCAGCGAAGAGCTCTCCGAATTCGCCGCTAGCTCCACGGTCCTTCTCAGCTGCGAGTAGCAGCGCTCGCAGTAGACAGAGCTTCGCAAGGCCCGAAGACCCGGAGGGAAGTATCGCACACGAAAATGTGCCAGGACAGAGACGTGTTCTACGTTGTCCCTTCTCGTCATGCAGTTTGTGCCTCTGCTGCTTCTGCTGTTAGGAATCGCTCCTTGAAAGGCGAGCGAGAGCGTCCTTCCGGGTGCATTGCACTGAGTCGAGTGCTCGCTCGGGACTTTGCTCTCGGGGCCAAGGCAAGAGGGCGTGCTTGCCCGCAGAACTGAGAACACGCTGTTGGGCAGAGCTGCAACTGACCGCTGGAGTTCAGCTCTCGCCGGACGGCAGAAGGCGAAGAACGAAGCCGCTTGCGAGCGGCGCAGTGCAGCGAAGAGCTCTCCGAATTCGCCGCTAGCTCCACGGTCCTTCTCAGCTGCGAGTAGCAGCGCTCGCAGTACACAGAGCTTCGCAAGGCCCGAAGACCCGGAGGGAAGTTTCGCACAGGAAAATGTGCCAGGACAGAGACGTGTTCTACGTTGTCCCTTCTCGTCATGCAGTTTGTGCCTCTGCTGCTACTGCTGTTAGGAATCGCTCCTTGAAAGGCGAGCGAGAGCGTCCTTCCGGGTGCATTGCACTGAGTCGAGTGCTCGCTCGGGACTTTGCTCTCGGGGCCAAGGCAAGAGGGCGTGCTTGCCCGCAGAACTGAGAACACGCTGTTGGGCAGAGCTGCAACTGACCGCTGGAGTTCAGCTCTCGCCGGACGGCAGAAGGCGAAGAACGAAGCCGCTTGCGAGCGGCGCAGTGCAGCGAAGAGCTCTCCGAATTCGCCGCTAGCTCCACGGTCCTTCTCAGCTGCGAGTAGCAGCGCTCGCAGTACACAGAGCTTCGCAAGGCCCGAAGACCCGGAGGGAAGTTTCGCACACGAAAATGTGCCAGGACAGAGACGTGTTCTACGTTGTCCCTTCTCGTCATGCAGTTTGTGCCTCTGCTGCTACTGCTGTTAGGAATCGCTCCTTGAAAGGCGAGCGAGAGCGTCCTTCCGGGTGCATTGCACTGAGTCGAGTGCTCGCTCGGGACTTTGCTCTCGGGGCCAAGGCAAGAGGGCGTGCTTGCCCGCAGAACTGAGAACACGCTGTTGGGCAGAGCTGCAACTGACCGCTGGAGTTCAGCTCTCGCCGGACGGCAGAAGGCGAAGAACGAAGCCGCTTGCGAGCGGCGCAGTGCAGCGAAGAGCTCTCCGAATTCGCCGCTAGCTCCACGGTCCTTCTCAGCTGCGAGTAGCAGCGCTCGCAGTACACAGGGCTTCGCAAGGCCCGAAGACCCGGAGGGAAGTTTCGCACACGAAAATGTGCCAGGACAGAGACGTGTTCTACGTTGTCCCTTCTCGTCATGCAGTTTGTGCCTCTGCTGCTTCTGCTGTTAGGAATCGCTCCTTGAAAGGCGAGCGAGAGCGTCCTTCCGGGTGCATTGCACTGAGTCGAGTGCTCGCTCGGGACTTTGCTCTCGGGGCCAAGGCAAGAGGGCGTGCTTGCCCGCAGAACTGAGAACACGCTGTTGGGCAGAGCTGCAACTGACCGCTGGAGTTCAGCTCTCGCCGGACGGCAGAAGGCGAAGAACGAAGCCGCTTGCGAGCGGCGCAGTGCAGCGAAGAGCTCTCCGAATTCGCCGCTAGCTCCACGGTCCTTCTCAGCTGCGAGTAGCAGCGCTCGCAGTACACGGAGCTTCGCAAGGCCCGAAGACCCGGAGGGAAGTATCGCACACGAAAATGTGCCAGGACAGAGACGTGTTCTACGTTGTCCCTTCTCGTCATGCAGTTTGTGCCTCTGCTGCTTCTGCTGTTAGGAATCGCTCCTTGAAAGACGAGCGAGAGCGTCCTTCCGGGTGCATTGCACTGAGTCGAGTGCTCGCTCGGGACTTTGCTCCCGGGGCCAAGGCAAGAGGGCGTGCTTGCCCGCAGAACTGAGAACACGCTGTTGGGCAGAGCTGCAACTGACCGCTGGAGTTCAGCTCTCGCCGGACGGCAGAAGGCGAAGAACGAAGCCGCTTGCGAGCGGCGCAGTGCAGCGAAGAGCTCTCCGAATTCGCCGCTAGCTCCACGGTCCTTCTCAGCTGCGAGTAGCAGCGCTCGCAGTACACGGAGCTTCGCAAGGCCCGAAGACCCGGAGGGAAGTATCGCACACGAAAATGTGCCAGGACAGAGACGTGTTCTACGTTGTCCCTTCTCGTCATGCAGTTTGTGCCTCTGCTGCTTCTGCTGTTAGGAATCGCTCCTTGAAAGACGAGCGAGAGCGTCCTTCCGGGTGCATTGCACTGAGTCGAGTGCTCGCTCGGGACTTTGCTCCCGGGGCCAAGGCAAGAGGGCGTGCTTGCCCGCAGAACTGAGAGCACGCTGTTGGGCAGAGCTGCAACTGACCGCCGGAGTTCAGCTCTCGCCGGACGGCAGAAGGCGAAGAACGAAGCCGCTTGCGAGCGGCGCAGTGCAGCGAAGAGCTCTCCGAATTCGCCGCCAGCTCCACGGTCCTTCTCAGCTGCGAGTAGCAGCGCTCGCAGTACACGGAGCTTCGCAAGGCCCGAAGACCCGGAGGGAAGTATCGCACACGAAAATGTGCCAGGACAGAGACGTGTTCTACGTTGTCCCTTCTCGTCATGCAGTTTGTGCCTCTGCTGCTTCTGCTGTTAGGAATCGCTCCTTGAAAGACGAGCGAGAGCGTCCTTCCGGGTGCATTGCACTGAGTCGAGTGCTCGCTCGGGACTTTGCTCCCGGGGCCAAGGCAAGAGGGCGTGCTTGCCCGCAGAACTGAGAACACGCTGTTGGGCAGAGCTGCAACTGACCGCCGGAGTTCAGCTCTCGCCGGACGGCAGAAGGCGAAAAACGAAGCCGCTTGCGAGCGGCGCAGTGCAGCGAAGAGGCTCTCCGAATTCGCCGCTAGCTCCACGGTCCTTCTCAGCTGCGAGTAGCAGCGCTCGCAGTACACGGGGCTTCGCAAGGCCCGAAGACCCGGAGGGAAGTATGGCACACGGAAATGTGCCAGGACAGAGACGTGTTCTACGTTGTCCCTTCTCGTCATGCAGTTTGTGCCTCTGCTGCTTCTGCTGTTAGGAATCGCTCCTTGAAAGACGAGCGAGAGCGTCCTTCCGGGTGCATTGCACTGAGTCGAGTGCTCGCTCGGGACTTTGCTCTCGGGGCCAAGGCAAGAGGGCGTGCTTGCCCGCAGAACTGAGAGCACGCTGTTGGGCAGAGCTGCAACTGACCGCCGGAGTTCAGCTCTCGCCGGACGGCAGAAGGCGAAGAACGAAGCCGCTTGCGAGCGGCGCAGTGCAGCCGAAGAGCTCTCCGAATTCGCCGCTAGCTCCACGGTCCTTCTCAGCTGCGAGTAGCAGCGCTCGCAGTACACGGGGCTTCGCAAGGCCCGAAGACACGGAGGGAAGTATCGCACACGCAAATGTGCCTGGACAGAAACGTGTTCTACGTTGTCCCTTCTCGTCATGCAGTTTGTGCCTCTGCTGCTTCTGCTGTTAGGAATCGCTCCTTGAAAGACGAGCGAGAGCGTCCTTCCGGGTGCATTGCACTGAGTCGAGTGCTCGCTCGGGACTTTGCTCCCGGGGCCAAGGCAAGAGGGCGTGCTTGCCCGCAGAACTGAGAGCACGCTGTTGGGCAGAGCTGCAACTGACCGCCGGAGTTCAGCTCTCGCCGGATGGCAGAAGGCGAAGAACGAAGGCGCTTGCGAGCGGCGCAGTGCAGCCGAAGAGCTCTCCGAATTCGCCGCTAGCTCCACGGTCCTTCTCAGCTGCGAGTAGCAGCGCTCGCAGTACACGGGGCTTCGCAAGGCCCGAAGACCCGGAGGGAAGTATCGCACACACAAATGTGCCAGGACAGAGACGTGTTCTACGTTGTCCCTTCTCGTCATACAGTTTGTGCCTCTGCTGCTTCTGCTGTTAGGAATCGCTCCTTGAAAGACGAGCGAGAGCGTCCTTCCGGGTGCATTGCACTGAGTCGAGTGCTCGCTCGGGACTTTGCTCCCGGGGCCAAGGCAAGAGGGCGTGCTTGCCCGCAGAACTGAGAGCACGCTGTTGGGCAGAGCTGCAACTGACCGCCGGAGTTCAGCTCTCGCCGGACGGCAGAAGGCGAAGAACGAAGGCGCTTGCGAGCGGCGCAGTGCAGCCGAAGAGCTCTCCGAATTCGCCGCTAGCTCCACGGTCCTTCTCAGCTGCGAGTAGCAGCGCTCGCAGTACACGGGGCTTCGCAAGGCCCGAAGACCCGGAGGGAAGTATCGCACACGGAAATGTGCCAGGACAGAGACGTGTTCTACGTTGTCCCTTCTCGTCATGCAGTTTGTGCCTCTGCTGCTTCTGCTGTTAGGAATCGCTCCTTGAAAGACGAGCGAGAGCGTCCTTCCGGGTGCATTGCACTGAGTCGAGTGCTCGCTCGGGACTTTGCTCTCGGGGCCAAGGCAAGAGGGCGTGCTTGCCCGCAGAACTGAGAGCACGCTGTTGGGCAGAGCTGCAACTGACCGCTGGAGTTCAGCTCTCGCCGGACGGCAGAAGGCGAAGAACGAAGCCGCTTGCGAGCGGCGCAGTGCAGCGAAGAGCTCTCCGAATTCGCCGCTAGCTCCACGGTCCTTCTCAGCTGCGAGTAGCAGCGCTCGCAGTACACGGAGCTTCGCAAGGCCCGAAGACCCGGAGGGAAGTATCGCACACGAAAATGTGCCAGGACAGAGACGTGTTCTACGTTGTCCCTTCTCGTCATGCAGTTTGTGCCTCTGCTGCTTCTGCTGTTAGGAATCGCTCCTTGAAAGACGAGCGAGAGCGTCCTTCCGGGTGCATTGCACTGAGTCGAGTGCTCGCTCGGGACTTTGCTCCCGGGGCCAAGGCAAGAGGGCGTGCTTGCCCGCAGAACTGAGAGCACGCTGTTGGGCAGAGCTGCAACTGACCGCCGGAGTTCAGCTCTCGCCGGACGGCAGAAGGCGAAGAACGAAGCCGCTTGCGAGCGGCGCAGTGCAGCGAAGAGCTCTCCGAATTCGCCGCCAGCTCCACGGTCCTTCTCAGCTGCGAGTAGCAGCGCTCGCAGTACACGGAGCTTCGCAAGGCCCGAAGACCCGGAGGGAAGTATCGCACACGAAAATGTGCCAGGACAGAGACGTGTTCTACGTTGTCCCTTCTCGTCATGCAGTTTGTGCCTCTGCTGCTTCTGCTGTTAGGAATCGCTCCTTGAAAGACGAGCGAGAGCGTCCTTCCGGGTGCATTGCACTGAGTCGAGTGCTCGCTCGGGACTTTGCTCCCGGGGCCAAGGCAAGAGGGCGTGCTTGCCCGCAGAACTGAGAACACGCTGTTGGGCAGAGCTGCAACTGACCGCCGGAGTTCAGCTCTCGCCGGACGGCAGAAGGCGAAGAACGAAGCCGCTTGCGAGCGGCGCAGTGCAGCGAAGAGCTCTCCGAATTCGCCGCTAGCTCCACGGTCCTTCTCAGCTGCGAGTAGCAGCGCTCGCAGTACACGGAGCTTCGCAAGGCCCGAAGACCCGGAGGGAAGTTTCGCACACGAAAATGTGCCAGGACAGAGACGTGTTCTACGTTGTCCCTTCTCGTCATGCAGTTTGTGCCTCTGCTGCTTCTGCTGTTAGGAATCGCTCCTTGAAAGACGAGCGAGAGCGTCCTTCCGGGTGCATTGCACTGAGTCGAGTGCTCGCTCGGGACTTTGCTCCCGGGGCCAAGGCAAGAGGGCGTGCTTGCCCGCAGAACTGAGAACACGCTGTTGGGCAGAGCTGCAACTGACCGCCGGAGTTCAGCTGTCGCCGGACGGCAGAAGGCGAAGAACGAAGCCGCTTGCGAGCGGCGCAGTGCAGCGAAGAGCTCTCCGAATTCGCCGCTAGCTCCACGGTCCTTCTCAGCTGCGAGTAGCAGCGCTCGCAGTACACAGAGCTTCGCAAGGCCCGAAGACCCGGAGGGAAGTTTCGCACACGAAAATGTGCCAGGACAGAGACGTGTTCTACGTTGTCCCTTCTCGTCATGCAGTTTGTGCCTCTGCTGCTTCTCCTGTTAGGAATCGCTCCTTGAAAGGCGAGCGAGAGCGTCCTTCCGGGTGCATTGCACTGAGTCGAGTGCTCGCTCGGGACTTTGCTCTCGGGGCCAAGGCAAGAGGGCGTGCTTGCCCGCAGAACTGAGAACACGCTGTTGGGCAGAGCTGCAACTGACCGCTGGAGTTCAGCTGTCGCCGGACGGCAGAAGGCGAAGAACGAAGCCGCTTGCCAGCGGCGCAGTGCAGCGAAGAGCTCTCCGAATTCGCCGCTAGCTCCACGGTCCTTCTCAGCTGCGAGTAGCAGCGCTCGCAGTACACAGAGCTTCGCAAGGCCCGAAGACCCGGAGGGAAGTATCGCACACGAAAATGTGCCAGGACAGAGACGTGTTCTACGTTGTCCCTTCTCGTCATGCAGTTTGTGCCTCTGCTGCTTCTGCTGTTAGGAATCGCTCCTTGAAAGGCGAGCGAGAGCGTCCTTCCGGGTGCATTGCACTGAGTCGAGTGCTCGCTCGGGACTTTGCTCTCGGGGCCAAGGCAAGAGGGCGTGCTTGCCCGCAGAACTGAGAACACGCTGTTGGGCAGAGCTGCAACTGACCGCTGGAGTTCAGCTGTCGCCGGACGGCAGAAGGCGAAGAACGAAGCCGCTTGCCAGCGGCGCAGTGCAGCGAAGAGCTCTCCGAATTCGCCGCTAGCTCCACGGTCCTTCTCAGCTGCGAGTAGCAGCGCTCGCAGTACACAGAGCTTCGCAAGGCCCGAAGACCCGGAGGGAAGTATCGCACACGAAAATGTGCCAGGACAGAGACGTGTTCTACGTTGTCCCTTCTCGTCATGCAGTTTGTGCCTCTGCTGCTTCTGCTGTTAGGAATCGCTCCTTGAAAGGCGAGCGAGAGCGTCCTTCCGGGTGCATTGCACTGAGTCGAGTGCTCGCTCGGGACTTTGCTCTCGGGGCCAAGGCAAGAGGGCGTGCTTGCCCGCAGAACTGAGAACACGCTGTTGGGCAGAGCTGCAACTGACCGCTGGAGTTCAGCTCTCGCCGGACGGCAGAAGGCGAAGAACGAAGCCGCTTGCGAGCGGCGCAGTGCAGCGAAGAGCTCTCCGAATTCGCCGCTAGCTCCACGGTCCTTCTCAGCTGCGAGTAGCAGCGCTCGCAGTAGACAGAGCTTCGCAAGGCCCGAAGACCCGGAGGGAAGTATCGCACACGAAAATGTGCCAGGACAGAGACGTGTTCTACGTTGTCCCTTCTCGTCATGCAGTTTGTGCCTCTGCTGCTTCTGCTGTTAGGAATCGCTCCTTGAAAGGCGAGCGAGAGCGTCCTTCCGGGTGCATTGCACTGAGTCGAGTGCTCGCTCGGGACTTTGCTCTCGGGGCCAAGGCAAGAGGGCGTGCTTGCCCGCAGAACTGAGAACACGCTGTTGGGCAGAGCTGCAACTGACCGCTGGAGTTCAGCTCTCGCCGGACGGCAGAAGGCGAAGAACGAAGCCGCTTGCGAGCGGCGCAGTGCAGCGAAGAGCTCTCCGAATTCGCCGCTAGCTCCACGGTCCTTCTCAGCTGCGAGTAGCAGCGCTCGCAGTACACAGAGCTTCGCAAGGCCCGAAGACCCGGAGGGAAGTTTCGCACAGGAAAATGTGCCAGGACAGAGACGTGTTCTACGTTGTCCCTTCTCGTCATGCAGTTTGTGCCTCTGCTGCTACTGCTGTTAGGAATCGCTCCTTGAAAGGCGAGCGAGAGCGTCCTTCCGGGTGCATTGCACTGAGTCGAGTGCTCGCTCGGGACTTTGCTCTCGGGGCCAAGGCAAGAGGGCGTGCTTGCCCGCAGAACTGAGAACACGCTGTTGGGCAGAGCTGCAACTGACCGCTGGAGTTCAGCTCTCGCCGGACGGCAGAAGGCGAAGAACGAAGCCGCTTGCGAGCGGCGCAGTGCAGCGAAGAGCTCTCCGAATTCGCCGCTAGCTCCACGGTCCTTCTCAGCTGCGAGTAGCAGCGCTCGCAGTACACAGAGCTTCGCAAGGCCCGAAGACCCGGAGGGAAGTTTCGCACACGAAAATGTGCCAGGACAGAGACGTGTTCTACGTTGTCCCTTCTCGTCATGCAGTTTGTGCCTCTGCTGCTTCTGCTGTTAGGAATCGCTCCTTGAAAGACGAGCGAGAGCGTCCTTCCGGGTGCATTGCACTGAGTCGAGTGCTCGCTCGGGACTTTGCTCTCGGGGCCAAGGCAAGAGGGCGTGCTTGCCCGCAGAACTGAGAACACGCTGTTGGGCAGAGCTGCAACTGACCGCTGGAGTTCAGCTGTCGCCGGACGGCAGAAGGCGAAGAACGAAGCCGCTTGCGAGCGGCGCAGTGCAGCGAAGAGCTCTCCGAATTCGCCGCTAGCTCCACGGTCCTTCTCAGCTGCGAGTAGCAGCGCTCGCAGTAGACAGAGCTTCGCAAGGCCCGAAGACCCGGAGGGAAGTATCGCACACGAAAATGTGCCAGGACAGAGACGTGTTCTACGTTGTCCCTTCTCGTCATGCAGTTTGTGCCTCTGCTGCTTCTGCTGTTAGGAATCGCTCCTTGAAAGGCGAGCGAGAGCGTCCTTCCGGGTGCATTGCACTGAGTCGAGTGCTCGCTCGGGACTTTGCTCTCGGGGCCAAGGCAAGAGGGCGTGCTTGCCCGCAGAACTGAGAACACGCTGTTGGGCAGAGCTGCAACTGACCGCTGGAGTTCAGCTCTCGCCGGACGGCAGAAGGCGAAGAACGAAGCCGCTTGCGAGCGGCGCAGTGCAGCGAAGAGCTCTCCGAATTCGCCGCTAGCTCCACGGTCCTTCTCAGCTGCGAGTAGCAGCGCTCGCAGTACACAGAGCTTCGCAAGGCCCGAAGACCCGGAGGGAAGTTTCGCACAGGAAAATGTGCCAGGACAGAGACGTGTTCTACGTTGTCCCTTCTCGTCATGCAGTTTGTGCCTCTGCTGCTACTGCTGTTAGGAATCGCTCCTTGAAAGGCGAGCGAGAGCGTCCTTCCGGGTGCATTGCACTGAGTCGAGTGCTCGCTCGGGACTTTGCTCTCGGGGCCAAGGCAAGAGGGCGTGCTTGCCCGCAGAACTGAGAACACGCTGTTGGGCAGAGCTGCAACTGACCGCTGGAGTTCAGCTCTCGCCGGACGGCAGAAGGCGAAGAACGAAGCCGCTTGCGAGCGGCGCAGTGCAGCGAAGAGCTCTCCGAATTCGCCGCTAGCTCCACGGTCCTTCTCAGCTGCGAGTAGCAGCGCTCGCAGTACACAGAGCTTCGCAAGGCCCGAAGACCCGGAGGGAAGTTTCGCACACGAAAATGTGCCAGGACAGAGACGTGTTCTACGTTGTCCCTTCTCGTCATGCAGTTTGTGCCTCTGCTGCTACTGCTGTTAGGAATCGCTCCTTGAAAGGCGAGCGAGAGCGTCCTTCCGGGTGCATTGCACTGAGTCGAGTGCTCGCTCGGGACTTTGCTCTCGGGGCCAAGGCAAGAGGGCGTGCTTGCCCGCAGAACTGAGAACACGCTGTTGGGCAGAGCTGCAACTGACCGCTGGAGTTCAGCTCTCGCCGGACGGCAGAAGGCGAAGAACGAAGCCGCTTGCGAGCGGCGCAGTGCAGCGAAGAGCTCTCCGAATTCGCCGCTAGCTCCACGGTCCTTCTCAGCTGCGAGTAGCAGCGCTCGCAGTACACAGGGCTTCGCAAGGCCCGAAGACCCGGAGGGAAGTATGGCACACGGAAATGTGCCAGGACAGAGACGTGTTCTACGTTGTCCCTTCTCGTCATGCAGTTTGTGCCTCTGCTGCTTCTGCTGTTAGGAATCGCTCCTTGAAAGGCGAGCGAGAGCGTCCTTCCGGGTGCATTGCACTGAGTCGAGTGCTCGCTCGGGACTTTGCTCTCGGGGCCAAGGCAAGAGGGCGTGCTTGCCCGCAGAACTGAGAACACGCTGTTGGGCAGAGCTGCAACTGACCGCTGGAGTTCAGCTCTCGCCGGACGGCAGAAGGCGAAGAACGAAGCCGCTTGCGAGCGGCGCAGTGCAGCGAAGAGCTCTCCGAATTCGCCGCTAGCTCCACGGTCCTTCTCAGCTGCGAGTAGCAGCGCTCGCAGTAGACAGAGCTTCGCAAGGCCCGAAGACCCGGAGGGAAGTATCGCACACGAAAATGTGCCAGGACAGAGACGTGTTCTACGTTGTCCCTTCTCGTCATGCAGTTTGTGCCTCTGCTGCTTCTGCTGTTAGGAATCGCTCCTTGAAAGGCGAGCGAGAGCGTCCTTCCGGGTGCAGTGCACTGAGTCGAGTGCTCGCTCGGGACTTTGCTCTCGGGGCCAAGGCAAGAGGGCGTGCTTGCCCGCAGAACTGAGAACACGCTGTTGGGCAGAGCTGCAACTGACCGGTGGAGTTCAGCTCTCGCCGGACGGCAGAAGGCGAAGAACGAAGCCGCTTGCGAGCGGCGCAGTGCAGCGAAGAGCTCTCCGAATTCGCCGCTAGCTCCACGGTCCTTCTCAGCTGCGAGTAGCAGCGCTCGCAGTACACAGAGCTTCGCAAGGCCCGAAGACCCGGAGGGAAGTTTCGCACAGGAAAATGTGCCAGGACAGAGACGTGTTCTACGTTGTCCCTTCTCGTCATGCAGTTTGTGCCTCTGCTGCTACTGCTGTTAGGAATCGCTCCTTGAAAGGCGAGCGAGAGCGTCCTTCCGGGTGCATTGCACTGAGTCGAGTGCTCGCTCGGGACTTTGCTCTCGGGGCCAAGGCAAGAGGGCGTGCTTGCCCGCAGAACTGAGAACACGCTGTTGGGCAGAGCTGCAACTGACCGCTGGAGTTCAGCTCTCGCCGGACGGCAGAAGGCGAAGAACGAAGCCGCTTGCGAGCGGCGCAGTGCAGCGAAGAGCTCTCCGAATTCGCCGCTAGCTCCACGGTCCTTCTCAGCTGCGAGTAGCAGCGCTCGCAGTACACAGAGCTTCGCAAGGCCCGAAGACCCGGAGGGAAGTTTCGCACACGAAAATGTGCCAGGACAGAGACGTGTTCTACGTTGTCCCTTCTCGTCATGCAGTTTGTGCCTCTGCTGCTACTGCTGTTAGGAATCGCTCCTTGAAAGGCGAGCGAGAGCGTCCTTCCGGGTGCATTGCACTGAGTCGAGTGCTCGCTCGGGACTTTGCTCTCGGGGCCAAGGCAAGAGGGCGTGCTTGCCCGCAGAACTGAGAACACGCTGTTGGGCAGAGCTGCAACTGACCGCTGGAGTTCAGCTCTCGCCGGACGGCAGAAGGCGAAGAACGAAGCCGCTTGCGAGCGGCGCAGTGCAGCGAAGAGCTCTCCGAATTCGCCGCTAGCTCCACGGTCCTTCTCAGCTGCGAGTAGCAGCGCTCGCAGTACACAGGGCTTCGCAAGGCCCGAAGACCCGGAGGGAAGTTTCGCACACGAAAATGTGCCAGGACAGAGACGTGTTCTACGTTGTCCCTTCTCGTCATGCAGTTTGTGCCTCTGCTGCTTCTGCTGTTAGGAATCGCTCCTTGAAAGGCGAGCGAGAGCGTCCTTCCGGGTGCATTGCACTGAGTCGAGTGCTCGCTCGGGACTTTGCTCTCGGGGCCAAGGCAAGAGGGCGTGCTTGCCCGCAGAACTGAGAACACGCTGTTGGGCAGAGCTGCAACTGACCGCTGGAGTTCAGCTCTCGCCGGACGGCAGAAGGCGAAGAACGAAGCCGCTTGCGAGCGGCGCAGTGCAGCGAAGAGCTCTCCGAATTCGCCGCTAGCTCCACGGTCCTTCTCAGCTGCGAGTAGCAGCGCTCGCAGTACACGGAGCTTCGCAAGGCCCGAAGACCCGGAGGGAAGTATGGCACACGGAAATGTGCCAGGACAGAGACGTGTTCTACGTTGTCCCTTCTCGTCATGCAGTTTGTGCCTCTGCTGCTTCTGCTGTTAGGAATCGCTCCTTGAAAGGCGAGCGAGAGCGTCCTTCCGGGTGCATTGCACTGAGTCGAGTGCTCGCTCGGGACTTTGCTCTCGGGGCCAAGGCAAGAGGGCGTGCTTGCCCGCAGAACTGAGAACACGCTGTTGGGCAGAGCTGCAACTGACCGCTGGAGTTCAGCTCTCGCCGGACGGCAGAAGGCGAAGAACGAAGCCGCTTGCGAGCGGCGCAGTGCAAGGAAGAGCTCTCCGAATTCGCCGCTAGCTCTACGGTCCTTCTCAGCTGCGAGTAGCAGCGCTCGCAGTACACAGAGCTTCGCAAGGCCCGAAGACCCGGAGGGAAGTATCGCACACGAAAATGTGCCAGGACAGAGACGTGTTCTACGTTGTCCCTTCTCGTCATGCAGTTTGTGCCTCTGCTGCTTCTGCTGTTAGGAATCGCTCCTTGAAAGGCGAGCGAGAGCGTCCTTCCGGGTGCATCGCACTGAGTCGAGTGCTCGCTCGGGACTTTGCTCTCGGGGCCAAGGCAAGAGGGCGTGCTTGCCCGCAGAACTGAGAACACGCTGTTGGGCAGAGCTGCAACTGACCGCTGGAGTTCAGCTCTCGCCGGACGGCAGAAGGCGAAGAACGAAGCCGCTTGCGAGCGGCGCAGTGCAGCGAAGAGCTCTCCGAATTCGCCGCTAGCTCCACGGTCCTTCTCAGCTGCGAGTAGCAGCGCTCGCAGTACACAGAGCTTCGCAAGGCCCGAAGACCCGGAGGGAAGTATCGCACACGAAAATGTGCCAGGACAGAGACGTGTTCTACGTTGTCCCTTCTCGTCATGCAGTTTGTGCCTCTGCTGCTTCTGCTGTTAGGAATCGCTCCTTGAAAGGCGAGCGAGAGCGTCCTTCCGGGTGCATTGCACTGAGTCGAGTGCTCGCTCGGGACTTTGCTCTCGGGGCCAAGGTAAGATGGCGTGCTTGCCCGCAGAACTGAGAACACGCTGTTGGGCAGAGCTGCAACTGACCGCTGGAGTTCAGCTCTCGCCGGACGGCAGAAGGCGAAGAACGAAGCCGCTTGCGAGCGGCGCAGTGCAGCGAAGAGCTCTCCGAATTCGCCGCTAGCTCCACGGTCCTACTCAGCTGCGAGTAGCAGCGCTCGCAGTACACAGGGCTTCGCAAGGCCCGAAGACCCGGAGGGAAGTTTCGCACACGAAAATGTGCCAGGACAGAGACGTGTTCTACGTTGTCCCTTCTCGTCATGCAGTTTGTGCGTCTGCTGCTTCTGCTGTTAGGAATCGCTCCTTGAAAGGCGAGCGAGAGCGTCCTTCCGGGTGCATTGCACTGAGTCGAGTGCTCGCTCTGGGCTTTGCTCTCGGGGCCAAGGCAAGAGGGCGTGCTTGCCCGCAGAACTGAGAACACGCTGTTGGGCAGAGCTGCAACTGACCGCTGGAGTTCAGCTCTCGCCGGACGGCAGAAGGCGAAGAACGAAGCCGCTTGCGAGCGGCGCAGTGCAGCGAAGAGCTCTCCGAATTCGCCGCTAGCTCCACGGTCCTTCTCAGCTGCGAGTAGCAGCGCTCGCAGTACACGGAGCTTCGCAAGGCCCGAAGACCCGGAGGGAAGTATGGCACACGGAAATGTGCCAGGACAGAGACGTGTTCTACGTTGTCCCTTCTCGTCATGCAGTTTGTGCCTCTGCTGCTTCTGCTGTTAGGAATCGCTCCTTGAAAGGCGAGCGAGAGCGTCCTTCCGGGTGCATTGCACTGAGTCGAGTGCTCGCTCGGGACTTTGCTCTCGGGGCCAAGGCAAGAGGGCGTGCTTGCCCGCAGAACTGAGAACACGCTGTTGGGCAGAGCTGCAACTGACCGCTGGAGTTCAGCTCTCGCCGGACGGCAGAAGGCGAAGAACGAAGCCGCTTGCGAGCGGCGCAGTGCAAGGAAGAGCTCTCCGAATTCGCCGCTAGCTCTACGGTCCTTCTCAGCTGCGAGTAGCAGCGCTCGCAGTACACAGAGCTTCGCAAGGCCCGAAGACCCGGAGGGAAGTATCGCACACGAAAATGTGCCAGGACAGAGACGTGTTCTACGTTGTCCCTTCTCGTCATGCAGTTTGTGCCTCTGCTGCTTCTGCTGTTAGGAATCGCTCCTTGAAAGGCGAGCGAGAGCGTCCTTCCGGGTGCATCGCACTGAGTCGAGTGCTCGCTCGGGACTTTGCTCTCGGGGCCAAGGCAAGAGGGCGTGCTTGCCCGCAGAACTGAGAACACGCTGTTGGGCAGAGCTGCAACTGACCGCTGGAGTTCAGCTCTCGCCGGACGGCAGAAGGCGAAGAACGAAGCCGCTTGCGAGCGGCGCAGTGCAGCGAAGAGCTCTCCGAATTCGCCGCTAGCTCCACGGTCCTTCTCAGCTGCGAGTAGCAGCGCTCGCAGTACACAGAGCTTCGCAAGGCCCGAAGACCCGGAGGGAAGTATCGCACACGAAAATGTGCCAGGACAGAGACGTGTTCTACGTTGTCCCTTCTCGTCATGCAGTTTGTGCCTCTGCTGCTTCTGCTGTTAGGAATCGCTCCTTGAAAGGCGAGCGAGAGCGTCCTTCCGGGTGCATTGCACTGAGTCGAGTGCTCGCTCGGGACTTTGCTCTCGGGGCCAAGGTAAGATGGCGTGCTTGCCCGCAGAACTGAGAACACGCTGTTGGGCAGAGCTGCAACTGACCGCTGGAGTTCAGCTCTCGCCGGACGGCAGAAGGCGAAGAACGAAGCCGCTTGCGAGCGGCGCAGTGCAGCGAAGAGCTCTCCGAATTCGCCGCTAGCTCCACGGTCCTACTCAGCTGCGAGTAGCAGCGCTCGCAGTACACAGGGCTTCGCAAGGCCCGAAGACCCGGAGGGAAGTTTCGCACACGAAAATGTGCCAGGACAGAGACGTGTTCTACGTTGTCCCTTCTCGTCATGCAGTTTGTGCGTCTGCTGCTTCTGCTGTTAGGAATCGCTCCTTGAAAGGCGAGCGAGAGCGTCCTTCCGGGTGCATTGCACTGAGTCGAGTGCTCGCTCTGGGCTTTGCTCTCGGGGCCAAGGCAAGAGGGCGTGCTTGCCCGCAGAACTGAGAACACGCTGTTGGGCAGAGCTGCAACTGACCGCTGGAGTTCAGCTCTCGCCGGACGGCAGAAGGCGAAGAACGAAGCCGCTTGCGAGCGGCGCAGTGCAAGGAAGAGCTCTCCGAATTCGCCGCTAGCTCCACGGTCCTTCTCAGCTGCGAGTAGCAGCGCTCGCAGTACACAGAGCTTCGCAAGGCCCGAAG
Source organism: Sturnus vulgaris (assembly GCF_052056855.1). Taxonomy (NCBI): domain Eukaryota; kingdom Metazoa; phylum Chordata; class Aves; order Passeriformes; family Sturnidae; genus Sturnus; species Sturnus vulgaris. The sequence continues at coordinate 61,398 of NW_028276467.1, read as the reverse complement.
ACCCGGAGGGAAGTATCGCACACGAAAATGTGCCAGGACAGAGACGTGTTCTACGTTGTCCCTTCTCGTCATGCAGTTTGTGCCTCTGCTGCTTCTGCTGTTAGGAATCGCTCCTTGAAAGACGAGCGAGAGCGTCCTTCCGGGTGCATTGCACTGAGTCGAGTGCTCGCTCGGGACTTTGCTCTCGGGGCCAAGGCAAGAGGGCGTGCTTGCCCGCAGAACTGAGAACACGCTGTTGGGCAGAGCTGCAACTGACCGCTGGAGTTCAGCTCTCGCCGGACGGCAGAAGGCGAAGAACGAAGCCGCTTGCGAGCGGCGCAGTGCAGCGAAGAGCTCTCCGAATTCGCCGCTAGCTCCACGGTCCTTCTCAGCTGCGAGTAGCAGCGCTCGCAGTACACAGAGCTTCGCAAGGCCCGAAGACCCGGAGGGAAGTATCGCACACGAAAATGTGCCAGGACAGAGACGTGTTCTACGTTGTCCCTTCTCGTCATGCAGTTTGTGCCTCTGCTGCTTCTCCTGTTAGGAATCGCTCCTTGAAAGGCGAGCGAGAGCGTCCTTCCGGGTGCATTGCACTGAGTCGAGTGCTCGCTCGGGACTTTGCTCTCGGGGCCAAGGTAAGATGGCGTGCTTGCCCGCAGAACTGAGAACACGCTGTTGGGCAGAGCTGCAACTGACCGCTGGAGTTCAGCTCTCGCCGGACGGCAGAAGGCGAAGAACGAAGCCGCTTGCGAGCGGCGCAGTGCAGCGAAGAGCTCTCCGAATTCGCCGCTAGCTCCACGGTCCTACTCAGCTGCGAGTAGCAGCGCTCGCAGTACACAGGGCTTCGCAAGGCCCGAAGACCCGGAGGGAAGTTTCGCACACGAAAATGTGCCAGGACAGAGACGTGTTCTACGTTGTCCCTTCTCGTCATGCAGTTTGTGCCTCTGCTGCTTCTGCTGTTAGGAATCGCTCCTTGAAAGGCGAGCGAGAGCGTCCTTCCGGGTGCATTGCACTGAGTCGAGTGCTCGCTCGGGACTTTGCTCTCGGGGCCAAGGCAAGAGGGCGTGCTTGCCCGCAGAACTGAGAACACGCTGTTGGGCAGAGCTGCAACTGACCGCTGGAGTTCAGCTCTCGCCGGACGGCAGAAGGCGAAGAACGAAGCCGCTTGCGAGCGGCGCAGTGCAAGGAAGAGCTCTCCGAATTCGCCGCTAGCTCCACGGTCCTTCTCAGCTGCGAGTAGCAGCGCTCGCAGTACACAGAGCTTCGCAAGGCCCGAAGACCCGGAGGGAAGTATCGCACACGAAAATGTGCCAGGACAGAGACGTGTTCTACGTTGTCCCTTCTCGTCATGCAGTTTGTGCCTCTGCTGCTTCTGCTGTTAGGAATCGCTCCTTGAAAGGCGAGCGAGAGCGTCCTTCCGGGTGCATTGCACTGAGTCGAGTGCTCGCTCGGGACTTTGCTCTCGGGGCCAAGGCAAGAGGGCGTGCTTGCCCGCAGAACTGAGAACACGCTGTTGGGCAGAGCTGCAACTGACCGCCGGAGTTCAGCTCTCGCCGGACGGCAGAAGGCGAAGAACGAAGCCGCTTGCGAGCGGCGCAGTGCAGCGAAGAGCTCTCCGAATTCGCCGCTAGCTCCACGGTCCTTCTCAGCTGCGAGTATCAGCGCTCGCAGTAGACAGAGCTTCGCAAGGCCCGAAGACCCGGAGGGAAGTATCGCACACGAAAATGTGCCAGGACAGAGACGTGTTCTACGTTGTCCCTTCTCGTCATGCAGTTTGTGCCTCTGCTGCTTCTGCTGTTAGGAATCGCTCCTTGAAAGGCGAGCGAGAGCGTCCTTCCGGGTGCATTGCACTGAGTCGAGTGCTCGCTCGGGACTTTGCTCTCGGGGCCAAGGCAAGAGGGCGTGCTTGCCCGCAGAACTGAGAACACGCTGTTGGGCAGAGCTGCAACTGACCGCTGGAGTTCAGCTCTCGCCGGACGGCAGAAGGCGAAGAACGAAGCCGCTTGCGAGCGGCGCAGTGCAGCGAAGAGCTCTCCGAATTCGCCGCTAGCTCCACGGTCCTTCTCAGCTGCGAGTAGCAGCGCTCGCAGTACACAGAGCTTCGCAAGGCCCGAAGACCCGGAGGGAAGTTTCGCACAGGAAAATGTGCCAGGACAGAGACGTGTTCTACGTTGTCCCTTCTCGTCATGCAGTTTGTGCCTCTGCTGCTACTGCTGTTAGGAATCGCTCCTTGAAAGGCGAGCGAGAGCGTCCTTCCGGGTGCATTGCACTGAGTCGAGTGCTCGCTCGGGACTTTGCTCTCGGGGCCAAGGCAAGAGGGCGTGCTTGCCCGCAGAACTGAGAGCACGCTGTTGGGCAGAGCTGCAACTGACCGCTGGAGTTCAGCTCTCGCCGGACGGCAGAAGGCGAAGAACGAAGCCGCTTGCGAGCGGCGCAGTGCAGCGAAGAGCTCTCCGAATTCGCCGCTAGCTCCACGGTCCTTCTCAGCTGCGAGTAGCAGCGCTCGCAGTACACGGAGCTTCGCAAGGCCCGAAGACCCGGAGGGAAGTATCGCACACGAAAATGTGCCAGGACAGAGACGTGTTCTACGTTGTCCCTTCTCGTCATGCAGTTTGTGCCTCTGCTGCTTCTGCTGTTAGGAATCGCTCCTTGAAAGACGAGCGAGAGCGTCCTTCCGGGTGCATTGCACTGAGTCGAGTGCTCGCTCGGGACTTTGCTCCCGGGGCCAAGGCAAGAGGGCGTGCTTGCCCGCAGAACTGAGAACACGCTGTTGGGCAGAGCTGCAACTGACCGCCGGAGTTCAGCTCTCGCCGGACGGCAGAAGGCGAAAAACGAAGCCGCTTGCGAGCGGCGCAGTGCAGCGAAGAGGCTCTCCGAATTCGCCGCTAGCTCCACGGTCCTTCTCAGCTGCGAGTAGCAGCGCTCGCAGTACACGGGGCTTCGCAAGGCCCGAAGACCCGGAGGGAAGTATGGCACACGGAAATGTGCCAGGACAGAGACGTGTTCTACGTTGTCCCTTCTCGTCATGCAGTTTGTGCCTCTGCTGCTTCTGCTGATAGGAATCGCTCCTTGAAAGACGAGCGAGAGCGTCCTTCCGGGTGCATTGCACTGAGTCGAGTGCTCGCTCGGGACTTTGCTCTCGGGGCCAAGGCAAGAGGGCGTGCTTGCCCGCAGAACTGAGAGCACGCTGTTGGGCAGAGCTGCAACTGACCGCCGGAGTTCAGCTCTCGCCGGACGGCAGAAGGCGAAGAACGAAGGCGCTTGCGAGCGGCGCAGTGCAGCCGAAGAGCTCTCCGAATTCGCCGCTAGCTCCACGGTCCTTCTCAGCTGCGAGTAGCAGCGCTCGCAGTACACGGGGCTTCGCAAGGCCCGAAGACCCGGAGGGAAGTATCGCACACGCAAATGTGCCTGGACAGAAACGTGTTCTACGTTGTCCCTTCTCGTCATGCAGTTTGTGCCTCTGCTGCTTCTGCTGTTAGGAATCGCTCCTTGAAAGACGAGCGAGAGCGTCCTTCCGGGTGCATTGCACTGAGTCGAGTGCTCGCTCGGGACTTTGCTCCCGGGGCCAAGGCAAGAGGGCGTGCTTGCCCGCAGAACTGAGAGCACGCTGTTGGGCAGAGCTGCAACTGACCGCCGGAGTTCAGCTCTCGCCGGACGGCAGAAGGCGAAGAACGAAGCCGCTTGCGAGCGGCGCAGTGCAGCCGAAGAGCTCTCCGAATTCGCCGCTAGCTCCACGGTCCTTCTCAGCTGCGAGTAGCAGCGCTCGCAGTACACGGGGCTTCGCAAGGCCCGAAGACCCGGAGGGAAGTATCGCACACACAAATGTGCCAGGACAGAGACGTGTTCTACGTTGTCCCTTCTCGTCATACAGTTTGTGCCTCTGCTGCTTCTGCTGTTAGGAATCGCTCCTTGAAAGACGAGCGAGAGCGTCCTTCCGGGTGCATTGCACTGAGTCGAGTGCTCGCTCGGGACTTTGCTCCCGGGGCCAAGGCAAGAGGGCGTGCTTGCCCGCAGAACTGAGAGCACGCTGTTGGGCAGAGCTGCAACTGACCGCCGGAGTTCAGCTCTCGCCGGACGGCAGAAGGCGAAGAACGAAGGCGCTTGCGAGCGGCGCAGTGCAGCCGAAGAGCTCTCCGAATTCGCCGCTAGCACCACGGTCCTTCTCAGCTGCGAGTAGCAGCGCTCGCAGTACACGGGGCTTCGCAAGGCCCGAAGACCCGGAGGGAAGTATCGCACACGGAAATGTGCCAGGACAGAGACGTGTTCTACGTTGTCCCTTCTCGTCATGCAGTTTGTGCCTCTGCTGCTTCTGCTGTTAGGAATCGCTCCTTGAAAGACGAGCGAGAGCGTCCTTCCGGGTGCATTGCACTGAGTCGAGTGCTCGCTCGGGACTTTGCTCTCGGGGCCAAGGCAAGAGGGCGTGCTTGCCCGCAGAACTGAGAGCACGCTGTTGGGCAGAGCTGCAACTGACCGCTGGAGTTCAGCTCTCGCCGGACGGCAGAAGGCGAAGAACGAAGCCGCTTGCGAGCGGCGCAGTGCAGCGAAGAGCTCTCCGAATTCGCCGCTAGCTCCACGGTCCTTCTCAGCTGCGAGTAGCAGCGCTCGCAGTACACGGAGCTTCGCAAGGCCCGAAGACCCGGAGGGAAGTATCGCACACGAAAATGTGCCAGGACAGAGACGTGTTCTACGTTGTCCCTTCTCGTCATGCAGTTTGTGCCTCTGCTGCTTCTGCTGTTAGGAATCGCTCCTTGAAAGACGAGCGAGAGCGTCCTTCCGGGTGCATTGCACTGAGTCGAGTGCTCGCTCGGGACTTTGCTCCCGGGGCCAAGGCAAGAGGGCGTGCTTGCCCGCAGAACTGAGAGCACGCTGTTGGGCAGAGCTGCAACTGACCGCCGGAGTTCAGCTCTCGCCGGACGGCAGAAGGCGAAGAACGAAGCCGCTTGCGAGCGGCGCAGTGCAGCGAAGAGCTCTCCGAATTCGCCGCCAGCTCCACGGTCCTTCTCAGCTGCGAGTAGCAGCGCTCGCAGTACACGGAGCTTCGCAAGGCCCGAAGACCCGGAGGGAAGTATCGCACACGAAAATGTGCCAGGACAGAGACGTGTTCTACGTTGTCCCTTCTCGTCATGCAGTTTGTGCCTCTGCTGCTTCTGCTGTTAGGAATCGCTCCTTGAAAGACGAGCGAGAGCGTCCTTCCGGGTGCATTGCACTGAGTCGAGTGCTCGCTCGGGACTTTGCTCCCGGGGCCAAGGCAAGAGGGCGTGCTTGCCCGCAGAACTGAGAACACGCTGTTGGGCAGAGCTGCAACTGACCGCCGGAGTTCAGCTGTCGCCGGACGGCAGAAGGCGAAGAACGAAGCCGCTTGCGAGCGGCGCAGTGCAGCGAAGAGCTCTCCGAATTCGCCGCTAGCTCCACGGTCCTTCTCAGCTGCGAGTAGCAGCGCTCGCAGTACACGGAGCTTCGCAAGGCCCGAAGACCCGGAGGGAAGTATCGCACACGAAAATGTGCCAAGACAGAGACGTGTTCTACGTTGTCCCTTCTCGTCATGCAGTTTGTGCCTCTGCTGCTTCTGCTGTTAGGAATCGCTCCTTGAAAGACGAGCGAGAGCGTCCTTCCGGGTGCATTGCACTGAGTCGAGTGCTCGCTCGGGACTTTGCTCCCGGGGCCAAGGCAAGAGGGCGTGCTTGCCCGCAGAACTGAGAACACGCTGTTGGGCAGAGCTGCAACTGACCGCCGGAGTTCAGCTCTCGCCGGACGGCAGAAGGCGAAGAACGAAGCCGCTTGCGAGCGGCGCAGTGCAGCGAAGAGCTCTCCGAATTCGCCGCTAGCTCCACGGTCCTTCTCAGCTGCGAGTAGCAGCGCTCGCAGTACACGGAGCTTCGCAAGGCCCGAAGACCCGGAGGGAAGTTTCGCACACGAAAATGTGCCAGGACAGAGACGTGTTCTACGTTGTCCCTTCTCGTCATGCAGTTTGTGCCTCTGCTGCTTCTGCTGTTAGGAATCGCTCCTTGAAAGACGAGCGAGAGCGTCCTTCCGGGTGCATTGCACTGAGTCGAGTGCTCGCTCGGGACTTTGCTCCCGGGGCCAAGGCAAGAGGGCGTGCTTGCCCGCAGAACTGAGAACACGCTGTTGGGCAGAGCTGCAACTGACCGCCGGAGTTCAGCTCTCGCCGGACGGCAGAAGGCGAAGAACGAAGCCGCTTGCGAGCGGCGCAGTGCAGCGAAGAGCTCTCCGAATTCGCCGCTAGCTCCACGGTCCTTCTCAGCTGCGAGTAGCAGCGCTCGCAGTACACGGAGCTTCGCAAGGCCCGAAGACCCGGAGGGAAGTTTCGCACACGAAAATGTGCCAGGACAGAGACGTGTTCTACGTTGTCCCTTCTCGTCATGCAGTTTGTGCCTCTGCTGCTTCTGCTGTTAGGAATCGCTCCTTGAAAGACGAGCGAGAGCGTCCTTCCGGGTGCATTGCACTGAGTCGAGTGCTCGCTCGGGACTTTGCTCCCGGGGCCAAGGCAAGAGGGCGTGCTTGCCCGCAGAACTGAGAACACGCTGTTGGGCAGAGCTGCAACTGACCGCCGGAGTTCAGCTCTCGCCGGACGGCAGAAGGCGAAGAACGAAGCCGCTTGCGAGCGGCGCAGTGCAGCGAAGAGCTCTCCGAATTCGCCGCTAGCTCCACGGTCCTTCTGAGCTGCGAGTAGCAGCGCTCGCAGTACACGGAGCTTCGCAAGGCCCGAAGACCCGGAGGGAAGTTTCGCACACGAAAATGTGCCAGGACAGAGACGTGTTCTACGTTGTCCCTTCTCGTCATGCAGTTTGTGCCTCTGCTGCTTCTGCTGTTAGGAATCGCTCCTTGAAAGACGAGCGAGAGCGTCCTTCCGGGTGCATTGCACTGAGTCGAGTGCTCGCTCGGGACTTTGCTCTCGGGGCCAAGGCAAGAGGGCGTGCTTGCCCGCAGAACTGAGAGCACGCTGTTGGGCAGAGCTGCAACTGACCGCCGGAGTTCAGCTCTCGCCGGACGGCAGAAGGCGAAAAACGAAGCCGCTTGCGAGCGGCGCAGTGCAGCGAAGAGGCTCTCCGAATTCGCCGCTAGCTCCACGGTCCTTCTCAGCTGCGAGTAGCAGCGCTCGCAGTACACGGGGCTTCGCAAGGCCCGAAGACCCGGAGGGAAGTATGGCACACGGAAATGTGCCAGGACAGAGACGTGTTCTACGTTGTCCCTTCTCGTCATGCAGTTTGTGCCTCTGCTGCTTCTGCTGTTAGGAATCGCTCCTTGAAAGACGAGCGAGAGCGTCCTTCCGGGTGCATTGCACTGAGTCGAGTGCTCGCTCGGGACTTTGCTCTCGGGGCCAAGGCAAGAGGGCGTGCTTGCCCGCAGAACTGAGAGCACGCTGTTGGGCAGAGCTGCAACTGACCGCCGGAGTTCAGCTCTCGCCGGACGGCAGAAGGCGAAGAACGAAGGCGCTTGCGAGCGGCGCAGTGCAGCCGAAGAGCTCTCCGAATTCGCCGCTAGCTCCACGGTCCTTCTCAGCTGCGAGTAGCAGCGCTCGCAGTACACGGGGCTTCGCAAGGCCCGAAGACCCGGAGGGAAGTATCGCACACGCAAATGTGCCAGGACAGAAACGTGTTCTACGTTGTCCCTTCTCGTCATGCAGTTTGTGCCTCTGCTGCTTCTGCTGTTAGGAATCGCTCCTTGAAAGACGAGCGAGAGCGTCCTTCCGGGTGCATTGCACTGAGTCGAGTGCTCGCTCGGGACTTTGCTCCCGGGGCCAAGGCAAGAGGGCGTGCTTGCCCGCAGAACTGAGAGCACGCTGTTGGGCAGAGCTGCAACTGACCGCCGGAGTTCAGCTCTCGCCGGACGGCAGAAGGCGAAGAACGAAGGCGCTTGCGAGCGGCGCAGTGCAGCCGAAGAGCTCTCCGAATTCGCCGCTAGCTCCACGGTCCTTCTCAGCTGCGAGTAGCAGCGCTCGCAGTACACGGGGCTTCGCAAGGCCCGAAGACCCGGAGGGAAGTATCGCACACGCAAATGTGCCAGGACAGAGACGTGTTCTACGTTGTCCCTTCTCGTCATACAGTTTGTGCCTCTGCTGCTTCTGCTGTTAGGAATCGCTCCTTGAAAGACGAGCGAGAGCGTCCTTCCGGGTGCATTGCACTGAGTCGAGTGCTCGCTCGGGACTTTGCTCCCGGGGCCAAGGCAAGAGGGCGTGCTTGCCCGCAGAACTGAGAGCACGCTGTTGGGCAGAGCTGCAACTGACCGCCGGAGTTCAGCTCTCGCCGGACGGCAGAAGGCGAAGAACGAAGGCGCTTGCGAGCGGCGCAGTGCAGCCGAAGAGCTCTCCGAATTCGCCGCTAGCTCCACGGTCCTTCTCAGCTGCGAGTAGCAGCGCTCGCAGTACACGGAGCTTCGCAAGGCCCGAAGACCCGGAGGGAAGTATCGCACACGAAAATGTGCCAGGACAGAGACGTGTTCTACGTTGTCCCTTCTCGTCATGCAGTTTGTGCCTCTGCTGCTTCTGCTGTTAGGAATCGCTCCTTGAAAGACGAGCGAGAGCGTCCTTCCGGGTGCATTGCACTGAGTCGAGTGCTCGCTCGGGACTTTGCTCCCGGGGCCAAGGCAAGAGGGCGTGCTTGCCCGCAGAACTGAGAGCACGCTGTTGGGCAGAGCTGCAACTGACCGCCGGAGTTCAGCTCTCGCCGGACGGCAGAAGGCGAAGAACGAAGCCGCTTGCGAGCGGCGCAGTGCAGCGAAGAGCTCTCCGAATTCGCCGCCAGCTCCACGGTCCTTCTCAGCTGCGAGTAGCAGCGCTCGCAGTACACGGAGCTTCGCAAGGCCCGAAGACCCGGAGGGAAGTTTCGCACACGAAAATGTGCCAGGACAGAGACGTGTTCTACGTTGTCCCTTCTCGTCATGCAGTTTGTGCCTCTGCTGCTTCTGCTGTTAGGAATCGCTCCTTGAAAGACGAGCGAGAGCGTCCTTCCGGGTGCATTGCACTGAGTCGAGTGCTCGCTCGGGACTTTGCTCTCGGGGCCAAGGCAAGAGGGCGTGCTTGCCCGCAGAACTGAGAGCACGCTGTTGGGCAGAGCTGCAACTGACCGCCGGAGTTCAGCTCTCGCCGGACGGCAGAAGGCGAAAAACGAAGCCGCTTGCGAGCGGCGCAGTGCAGCGAAGAGGCTCTCCGAATTCGCCGCTAGCTCCACGGTCCTTCTCAGCTGCGAGTAGCAGCGCTCGCAGTACACGGGGCTTCGCAAGGCCCGAAGACCCGGAGGGAAGTATGGCACACGGAAATGTGCCAGGACAGAGACGTGTTCTACGTTGTCCCTTCTCGTCATGCAGTTTGTGCCTCTGCTGCTTCTGCTGTTAGGAATCGCTCCTTGAAAGACGAGCGAGAGCGTCCTTCCGGGTGCATTGCACTGAGTCGAGTGCTCGCTCGGGACTTTGCTCTCGGGGCCAAGGCAAGAGGGCGTGCTTGCCCGCAGAACTGAGAGCACGCTGTTGGGCAGAGCTGCAACTGACCGCCGGAGTTCAGCTCTCGCCGGACGGCAGAAGGCGAAGAACGAAGGCGCTTGCGAGCGGCGCAGTGCAGCCGAAGAGCTCTCCGAATTCGCCGCTAGCTCCACGGTCCTTCTCAGCTGCGAGTAGCAGCGCTCGCAGTACACGGGGCTTCGCAAGGCCCGAAGACCCGGAGGGAAGTATCGCACACGCAAATGTGCCAGGACAGAAACGTGTTCTACGTTGTCCCTTCTCGTCATGCAGTTTGTGCCTCTGCTGCTTCTGCTGTTAGGAATCGCTCCTTGAAAGACGAGCGAGAGCGTCCTTCCGGGTGCATTGCACTGAGTCGAGTGCTCGCTCGGGACTTTGCTCCCGGGGCCAAGGCAAGAGGGCGTGCTTGCCCGCAGAACTGAGAGCACGCTGTTGGGCAGAGCTGCAACTGACCGCCGGAGTTCAGCTCTCGCCGGACGGCAGAAGGCGAAGAACGAAGGCGCTTGCGAGCGGCGCAGTGCAGCCGAAGAGCTCTCCGAATTCGCCGCTAGCTCCACGGTCCTTCTCAGCTGCGAGTAGCAGCGCTCGCAGTACACGGGGCTTCGCAAGGCCCGAAGACCCGGAGGGAAGTATCGCACACGCAAATGTGCCAGGACAGAGACGTGTTCTACGTTGTCCCTTCTCGTCATACAGTTTGTGCCTCTGCTGCTTCTGCTGTTAGGAATCGCTCCTTGAAAGACGAGCGAGAGCGTCCTTCCGGGTGCATTGCACTGAGTCGAGTGCTCGCTCGGGACTTTGCTCCCGGGGCCAAGGCAAGAGGGCGTGCTTGCCCGCAGAACTGAGAGCACGCTGTTGGGCAGAGCTGCAACTGACCGCCGGAGTTCAGCTCTCGCCGGACGGCAGAAGGCGAAGAACGAAGGCGCTTGCGAGCGGCGCAGTGCAGCCGAAGAGCTCTCCGAATTCGCCGCTAGCTCCACGGTCCTTCTCAGCTGCGAGTAGCAGCGCTCGCAGTACACGGAGCTTCGCAAGGCCCGAAGACCCGGAGGGAAGTATCGCACACGAAAATGTGCCAGGACAGAGACGTGTTCTACGTTGTCCCTTCTCGTCATGCAGTTTGTGCCTCTGCTGCTTCTGCTGTTAGGAATCGCTCCTTGAAAGACGAGCGAGAGCGTCCTTCCGGGTGCATTGCACTGAGTCGAGTGCTCGCTCGGGACTTTGCTCCCGGGGCCAAGGCAAGAGGGCGTGCTTGCCCGCAGAACTGAGAGCACGCTGTTGGGCAGAGCTGCAACTGACCGCCGGAGTTCAGCTCTCGCCGGACGGCAGAAGGCGAAGAACGAAGCCGCTTGCGAGCGGCGCAGTGCAGCGAAGAGCTCTCCGAATTCGCCGCCAGCTCCACGGTCCTTCTCAGCTGCGAGTAGCAGCGCTCGCAGTACACGGAGCTTCGCAAGGCCCGAATACCCGGAGGGAAGTATCGCACACGAAAATGTGCCAGGACAGAGACGTGTTCTACGTTGTCCCTTCTCGTCATGCAGTTTGTGCCTCTGCTGCTTCTGCTGTTAGGAATCGCTCCTTGAAAGACGAGCGAGAGCGTCCTTCCGGGTGCATTGCACTGAGTCGAGTGCTCGCTCGGGACTTTGCTCCCGGGGCCAAGGCAAGAGGGCGTGCTTGCCCGCAGAACTGAGAGCACGCTGTTGGGCAGAGCTGCAACTGACCGCCGGAGTTCAGCTCTCGCCGGACGGCAGAAGGCGAAGAACGAAGCCGCTTGCGAGCGGCGCAGTGCAGCGAAGAGCTCTCCGAATTCGCCGCCAGCTCCACGGTCCTTCTCAGCTGCGAGTAGCAGCGCTCGCAGTACACGGAGCTTCGCAAGGCCCGAAGACCCGGAGGGAAGTATCGCACACGCAAATGTGCCAGGACAGAGACGTGTTCTACGGTGTCCCTTCTCGTCGTGCAGTTTGTGCCTCTGCTGCTTCTGCTGTTAGGAATCGCTCCTTGAAAGACGAGCGAGAGCGTCCTTCCGGGTGCATTGCACTGCGTCGAGTGCTCGCTCGGGACTTTGCTCTCGGGGCCAAGGCAAGAGGGCGTGCTTGCCCGCAGAACTGAGAGCACGCTGTTGGGCAGAGCTGCAACTGACCGCCGGAGTTCAGCTCTCGCCGGACGGCAGAAGGCGAAGAACGAAGCCGCTTGCGAGCGGCGCAGTGCAGCCGAAGAGCTCTCCGAATTCGCCGCCAGCTCCACGGTCCTTCTCAGCTGCGAGTAGCAGCGCTCGCAGTACACGGAGCTTCGCAAGGCCCGAAGACCCGGAGGGAAGTATCGCACACGCAAATGTGCCAGGACAGAGACGTGTTCTACTTTGTCCCTTCTCGTCGTGCAGTTTGTGCCTCTGCTGCTTCTGCTGTTAGGAATCGCTCCTTGAAAGACGAGCGAGAGCGTCCTTCCGGGTGCATTGCACTGCGTCGAGTGCTCGCTCGGGACTTTGCTCTCGGGGCCAAGGCAAGAGGGCGTGCTTGCCCGCAGAACTGAGAGCACGCTGTTGGGCAGAGCTGCAACTGACCGCCGGAGTTCAGCTCTCGCCGGACGGCAGAAGGCGAAGAACGAAGCCGCTTGCGAGCGGCGCAGTGCAGCGAAGAGCTCTCCGAATTCGCCGCTAGCTCCACGGTCCTTCTCAGCTGCGAGTAGCAGCGCTCGCAGTACACGGGGCTTCGCAAGGCCCGAAGACCCGGAGGGAAGTATCGCACACGGAAATGTGCCAGGACAGAGACGTGTTCTACGTTGTCCCTTCTCGTCGTGCAGTTTGTGCCTCTGCTGCTTCTGCTGTTAGGAATCGCTCCTTGAAAGACGAGCGAGAGCGTCCTTCCGGGTGCATTGCACTGAGTCGAGTGCTCGCTCGGGACTTTGCTCCCGGGGCCAAGGCAAGAGGGCGTGCTTGCCCGCAGAACTGAGAGCACGCTGTTGGGCAGAGCTGCAACTGACCGCCGGAGTTCAGCTCTCGCCGGACGGCAGAAGGCGAAGAACGAAGCCGCTTGCGAGCGGCGCAGTGCAGCGAAGAGCTCTCCGAATTCGCCGCTAGCTCCACGGTCCTTCTGAGCTGCGAGTAGCAGCGCTCGCAGTACACGGAGCTTCGCAAGGCCCGAAGACCCGGAGGGAAGTATCGCACACGAAAATGTGCCAGGACAGAGACGTGTTCTACGTTGTCCCTTCTCGTCATGCAGTTTGTGCCTCTGCTGCTTCTGCTGTTAGGAATCGCTCCTTGAAAGACGAGCGAGAGCGTCCTTCCGGGTGCATTGCACTGAGTCGAGTGCTCGCTCGGGACTTTGCTCCCGGGGCCAAGGCAAGAGGGCGTGCTTGCCCGCAGAACTGAGAGCACGCTGTTGGGCAGAGCTGCAACTGACCGCCGGAGTTCAGCTCTCGCCGGACGGCAGAAGGCGAAGAACGAAGCCGCTTGCGAGCGGCGCAGTGCAGCGAAGAGCTCTCCGAATTCGCCGCCAGCTCCACGGTCCTTCTCAGCTGCGAGTAGCAGCGCTCGCAGTACACGGAGCTTCGCAAGGCCCGAAGACCCGGAGGGAAGTATCGCACACGAAAATGTGCCAGGACAGAGACGTGTTCTACGTTGTCCCTTCTCGTCATGCAGTTTGTGCCTCTGCTGCTTCTGCTGTTAGGAATCGCTCCTTGAAAGACGAGCGAGAGCGTCCTTCCGGGTGCATTGCACTGAGTCGAGTGCTCGCTCGGGACTTTGCTCCCGGGGCCAAGGCAAGAGGGCGTGCTTGCCCGCAGAACTGAGAACACGCTGTTGGGCAGAGCTGCAACTGACCGCCGGAGTTCAGCTCTCGCCGGACGGCAGAAGGCGAAAAACGAAGCCGCTTGCGAGCGGCGCAGTGCAGCGAAGAGGCTCTCCGAATTCGCCGCTAGCTCCACGGTCCTTCTCAGCTGCGAGTAGCAGCGCTCGCAGTACACGGGGCTTCGCAAGGCCCGAAGACCCGGAGGGAAGTATGGCACACGGAAATGTGCCAGGACAGAGACGTGTTCTACGTTGTCCCTTCTCGTCATGCAGTTTGTGCCTCTGCTGCTTCTGCTGTTAGGAATCGCTCCTTGAAAGACGAGCGAGAGCGTCCTTCCGGGTGCATTGCACTGAGTCGAGTGCTCGCTCGGGACTTTGCTCTCGGGGCCAAGGCAAGAGGGCGTGCTTGCCCGCAGAACTGAGAGCACGCTGTTGGGCAGAGCTGCAACTGACCGCCGGAGTTCAGCTCTCGCCGGACGGCAGAAGGCGAAGAACGAAGCCGCTTGCGAGCGGCGCAGTGCAGCCGAAGAGCTCTCCGAATTCGCCGCTAGCTCCACGGTCCTTCTCAGCTGCGAGTAGCAGCGCTCGCAGTACACGGGGCTTCGCAAGGCCCGAAGACACGGAGGGAAGTATCGCACACGCAAATGTGCCTGGACAGAAACGTGTTCTACGTTGTCCCTTCTCGTCATGCAGTTTGTGCCTCTGCTGCTTCTGCTGTTAGGAATCGCTCCTTGAAAGACGAGCGAGAGCGTCCTTCCGGGTGCATTGCACTGAGTCGAGTGCTCGCTCGGGACTTTGCTCCCGGGGCCAAGGCAAGAGGGCGTGCTTGCCCGCAGAACTGAGAGCACGCTGTTGGGCAGAGCTGCAACTGACCGCCGGAGTTCAGCTCTCGCCGGATGGCAGAAGGCGAAGAACGAAGGCGCTTGCGAGCGGCGCAGTGCAGCCGAAGAGCTCTCCGAATTCGCCGCTAGCTCCACGGTCCTTCTCAGCTGCGAGTAGCAGCGCTCGCAGTACACGGGGCTTCGCAAGGCCCGAAGACCCGGAGGGAAGTATCGCACACACAAATGTGCCAGGACAGAGACGTGTTCTACGTTGTCCCTTCTCGTCATACAGTTTGTGCCTCTGCTGCTTCTGCTGTTAGGAATCGCTCCTTGAAAGACGAGCGAGAGCGTCCTTCCGGGTGCATTGCACTGAGTCGAGTGCTCGCTCGGGACTTTGCTCCCGGGGCCAAGGCAAGAGGGCGTGCTTGCCCGCAGAACTGAGAGCACGCTGTTGGGCAGAGCTGCAACTGACCGCCGGAGTTCAGCTCTCGCCGGACGGCAGAAGGCGAAGAACGAAGGCGCTTGCGAGCGGCGCAGTGCAGCCGAAGAGCTCTCCGAATTCGCCGCTAGCTCCACGGTCCTTCTCAGCTGCGAGTAGCAGCGCTCGCAGTACACGGGGCTTCGCAAGGCCCGAAGACCCGGAGGGAAGTATCGCACACGGAAATGTGCCAGGACAGAGACGTGTTCTACGTTGTCCCTTCTCGTCATGCAGTTTGTGCCTCTGCTGCTTCTGCTGTTAGGAATCGCTCCTTGAAAGACGAGCGAGAGCGTCCTTCCGGGTGCATTGCACTGAGTCGAGTGCTCGCTCGGGACTTTGCTCTCGGGGCCAAGGCAAGAGGGCGTGCTTGCCCGCAGAACTGAGAGCACGCTGTTGGGCAGAGCTGCAACTGACCGCTGGAGTTCAGCTCTCGCCGGACGGCAGAAGGCGAAGAACGAAGCCGCTTGCGAGCGGCGCAGTGCAGCGAAGAGCTCTCCGAATTCGCCGCTAGCTCCACGGTCCTTCTCAGCTGCGAGTAGCAGCGCTCGCAGTACACGGAGCTTCGCAAGGCCCGAAGACCCGGAGGGAAGTATCGCACACGAAAATGTGCCAGGACAGAGACGTGTTCTACGTTGTCCCTTCTCGTCATGCAGTTTGTGCCTCTGCTGCTTCTGCTGTTAGGAATCGCTCCTTGAAAGACGAGCGAGAGCGTCCTTCCGGGTGCATTGCACTGAGTCGAGTGCTCGCTCGGGACTTTGCTCCCGGGGCCAAGGCAAGAGGGCGTGCTTGCCCGCAGAACTGAGAGCACGCTGTTGGGCAGAGCTGCAACTGACCGCCGGAGTTCAGCTCTCGCCGGACGGCAGAAGGCGAAGAACGAAGCCGCTTGCGAGCGGCGCAGTGCAGCGAAGAGCTCTCCGAATTCGCCGCCAGCTCCACGGTCCTTCTCAGCTGCGAGTAGCAGCGCTCGCAGTACACGGAGCTTCGCAAGGCCCGAAGACCCGGAGGGAAGTATCGCACACGAAAATGTGCCAGGACAGAGACGTGTTCTACGTTGTCCCTTCTCGTCATGCAGTTTGTGCCTCTGCTGCTTCTGCTGTTAGGAATCGCTCCTTGAAAGACGAGCGAGAGCGTCCTTCCGGGTGCATTGCACTGAGTCGAGTGCTCGCTCGGGACTTTGCTCCCGGGGCCAAGGCAAGAGGGCGTGCTTGCCCGCAGAACTGAGAACACGCTGTTGGGCAGAGCTGCAACTGACCGCCGGAGTTCAGCTCTCGCCGGACGGCAGAAGGCGAAGAACGAAGCCGCTTGCGAGCGGCGCAGTGCAGCGAAGAGCTCTCCGAATTCGCCGCTAGCTCCACGGTCCTTCTCAGCTGCGAGTAGCAGCGCTCGCAGTACACGGAGCTTCGCAAGGCCCGAAGACCCGGAGGGAAGTTTCGCACACGAAAATGTGCCAGGACAGAGACGTGTTCTACGTTGTCCCTTCTCGTCATGCAGTTTGTGCCTCTGCTGCTTCTGCTGTTAGGAATCGCTCCTTGAAAGACGAGCGAGAGCGTCCTTCCGGGTGCATTGCACTGAGTCGAGTGCTCGCTCGGGACTTTGCTCCCGGGGCCAAGGCAAGAGGGCGTGCTTGCCCGCAGAACTGAGAACACGCTGTTGGGCAGAGCTGCAACTGACCGCCGGAGTTCAGCTGTCGCCGGACGGCAGAAGGCGAAGAACGAAGCCGCTTGCGAGCGGCGCAGTGCAGCGAAGAGCTCTCCGAATTCGCCGCTAGCTCCACGGTCCTTCTCAGCTGCGAGTAGCAGCGCTCGCAGTACACAGAGCTTCGCAAGGCCCGAAGACCCGGAGGGAAGTTTCGCACACGAAAATGTGCCAGGACAGAGACGTGTTCTACGTTGTCCCTTCTCGTCATGCAGTTTGTGCCTCTGCTGCTTCTCCTGTTAGGAATCGCTCCTTGAAAGGCGAGCGAGAGCGTCCTTCCGGGTGCATTGCACTGAGTCGAGTGCTCGCTCGGGACTTTGCTCTCGGGGCCAAGGCAAGAGGGCGTGCTTGCCCGCAGAACTGAGAACACGCTGTTGGGCAGAGCTGCAACTGACCGCTGGAGTTCAGCTGTCGCCGGACGGCAGAAGGCGAAGAACGAAGCCGCTTGCCAGCGGCGCAGTGCAGCGAAGAGCTCTCCGAATTCGCCGCTAGCTCCACGGTCCTTCTCAGCTGCGAGTAGCAGCGCTCGCAGTACACAGAGCTTCGCAAGGCCCGAAGACCCGGAGGGAAGTATCGCACACGAAAATGTGCCAGGACAGAGACGTGTTCTACGTTGTCCCTTCTCGTCATGCAGTTTGTGCCTCTGCTGCTTCTGCTGTTAGGAATCGCTCCTTGAAAGGCGAGCGAGAGCGTCCTTCCGGGTGCATTGCACTGAGTCGAGTGCTCGCTCGGGACTTTGCTCTCGGGGCCAAGGCAAGAGGGCGTGCTTGCCCGCAGAACTGAGAACACGCTGTTGGGCAGAGCTGCAACTGACCGCTGGAGTTCAGCTGTCGCCGGACGGCAGAAGGCGAAGAACGAAGCCGCTTGCCAGCGGCGCAGTGCAGCGAAGAGCTCTCCGAATTCGCCGCTAGCTCCACGGTCCTTCTCAGCTGCGAGTAGCAGCGCTCGCAGTACACAGAGCTTCGCAAGGCCCGAAGACCCGGAGGGAAGTATCGCACACGAAAATGTGCCAGGACAGAGACGTGTTCTACGTTGTCCCTTCTCGTCATGCAGTTTGTGCCTCTGCTGCTTCTGCTGTTAGGAATCGCTCCTTGAAAGGCGAGCGAGAGCGTCCTTCCGGGTGCATTGCACTGAGTCGAGTGCTCGCTCGGGACTTTGCTCTCGGGGCCAAGGCAAGAGGGCGTGCTTGCCCGCAGAACTGAGAACACGCTGTTGGGCAGAGCTGCAACTGACCGCTGGAGTTCAGCTCTCGCCGGACGGCAGAAGGCGAAGAACGAAGCCGCTTGCGAGCGGCGCAGTGCAGCGAAGAGCTCTCCGAATTCGCCGCTAGCTCCACGGTCCTTCTCAGCTGCGAGTAGCAGCGCTCGCAGTAGACAGAGCTTCGCAAGGCCCGAAGACCCGGAGGGAAGTATCGCACACGAAAATGTGCCAGGACAGAGACGTGTTCTACGTTGTCCCTTCTCGTCATGCAGTTTGTGCCTCTGCTGCTTCTGCTGTTAGGAATCGCTCCTTGAAAGGCGAGCGAGAGCGTCCTTCCGGGTGCATTGCACTGAGTCGAGTGCTCGCTCGGGACTTTGCTCTCGGGGCCAAGGCAAGAGGGCGTGCTTGCCCGCAGAACTGAGAACACGCTGTTGGGCAGAGCTGCAACTGACCGCTGGAGTTCAGCTCTCGCCGGACGGCAGAAGGCGAAGAACGAAGCCGCTTGCGAGCGGCGCAGTGCAGCGAAGAGCTCTCCGAATTCGCCGCTAGCTCCACGGTCCTTCTCAGCTGCGAGTAGCAGCGCTCGCAGTACACAGAGCTTCGCAAGGCCCGAAGACCCGGAGGGAAGTTTCGCACAGGAAAATGTGCCAGGACAGAGACGTGTTCTACGTTGTCCCTTCTCGTCATGCAGTTTGTGCCTCTGCTGCTACTGCTGTTAGGAATCGCTCCTTGAAAGGCGAGCGAGAGCGTCCTTCCGGGTGCATTGCACTGAGTCGAGTGCTCGCTCGGGACTTTGCTCTCGGGGCCAAGGCAAGAGGGCGTGCTTGCCCGCAGAACTGAGAACACGCTGTTGGGCAGAGCTGCAACTGACCGCTGGAGTTCAGCTCTCGCCGGACGGCAGAAGGCGAAGAACGAAGCCGCTTGCGAGCGGCGCAGTGCAGCGAAGAGCTCTCCGAATTCGCCGCTAGCTCCACGGTCCTTCTCAGCTGCGAGTAGCAGCGCTCGCAGTACACAGAGCTTCGCAAGGCCCGAAGACCCGGAGGGAAGTTTCGCACACGAAAATGTGCCAGGACAGAGACGTGTTCTACGTTGTCCCTTCTCGTCATGCAGTTTGTGCCTCTGCTGCTTCTGCTGTTAGGAATCGCTCCTTGAAAGACGAGCGAGAGCGTCCTTCCGGGTGCATTGCACTGAGTCGAGTGCTCGCTCGGGACTTTGCTCTCGGGGCCAAGGCAAGAGGGCGTGCTTGCCCGCAGAACTGAGAACACGCTGTTGGGCAGAGCTGCAACTGACCGCTGGAGTTCAGCTGTCGCCGGACGGCAGAAGGCGAAGAACGAAGCCGCTTGCGAGCGGCGCAGTGCAG
This sequence comes from Sturnus vulgaris, assembly GCF_052056855.1. Taxonomy (NCBI): domain Eukaryota; kingdom Metazoa; phylum Chordata; class Aves; order Passeriformes; family Sturnidae; genus Sturnus; species Sturnus vulgaris. Next base: position 42,619 of record NW_028276467.1, on the reverse strand, counting down.
CGAAGAGCTCTCCGAATTCGCCGCTAGCTCCACGGTCCTTCTCAGCTGCGAGTAGCAGCGCTCGCAGTAGACAGAGCTTCGCAAGGCCCGAAGACCCGGAGGGAAGTATCGCACACGAAAATGTGCCAGGACAGAGACGTGTTCTACGTTGTCCCTTCTCGTCATGCAGTTTGTGCCTCTGCTGCTTCTGCTGTTAGGAATCGCTCCTTGAAAGGCGAGCGAGAGCGTCCTTCCGGGTGCATTGCACTGAGTCGAGTGCTCGCTCGGGACTTTGCTCTCGGGGCCAAGGCAAGAGGGCGTGCTTGCCCGCAGAACTGAGAACACGCTGTTGGGCAGAGCTGCAACTGACCGCTGGAGTTCAGCTCTCGCCGGACGGCAGAAGGCGAAGAACGAAGCCGCTTGCGAGCGGCGCAGTGCAGCGAAGAGCTCTCCGAATTCGCCGCTAGCTCCACGGTCCTTCTCAGCTGCGAGTAGCAGCGCTCGCAGTACACAGAGCTTCGCAAGGCCCGAAGACCCGGAGGGAAGTTTCGCACAGGAAAATGTGCCAGGACAGAGACGTGTTCTACGTTGTCCCTTCTCGTCATGCAGTTTGTGCCTCTGCTGCTACTGCTGTTAGGAATCGCTCCTTGAAAGGCGAGCGAGAGCGTCCTTCCGGGTGCATTGCACTGAGTCGAGTGCTCGCTCGGGACTTTGCTCTCGGGGCCAAGGCAAGAGGGCGTGCTTGCCCGCAGAACTGAGAACACGCTGTTGGGCAGAGCTGCAACTGACCGCTGGAGTTCAGCTCTCGCCGGACGGCAGAAGGCGAAGAACGAAGCCGCTTGCGAGCGGCGCAGTGCAGCGAAGAGCTCTCCGAATTCGCCGCTAGCTCCACGGTCCTTCTCAGCTGCGAGTAGCAGCGCTCGCAGTACACAGAGCTTCGCAAGGCCCGAAGACCCGGAGGGAAGTTTCGCACACGAAAATGTGCCAGGACAGAGACGTGTTCTACGTTGTCCCTTCTCGTCATGCAGTTTGTGCCTCTGCTGCTACTGCTGTTAGGAATCGCTCCTTGAAAGGCGAGCGAGAGCGTCCTTCCGGGTGCATTGCACTGAGTCGAGTGCTCGCTCGGGACTTTGCTCTCGGGGCCAAGGCAAGAGGGCGTGCTTGCCCGCAGAACTGAGAACACGCTGTTGGGCAGAGCTGCAACTGACCGCTGGAGTTCAGCTCTCGCCGGACGGCAGAAGGCGAAGAACGAAGCCGCTTGCGAGCGGCGCAGTGCAGCGAAGAGCTCTCCGAATTCGCCGCTAGCTCCACGGTCCTTCTCAGCTGCGAGTAGCAGCGCTCGCAGTACACAGGGCTTCGCAAGGCCCGAAGACCCGGAGGGAAGTATGGCACACGGAAATGTGCCAGGACAGAGACGTGTTCTACGTTGTCCCTTCTCGTCATGCAGTTTGTGCGTCTGCTGCTTCTGCTGTTAGGAATCGCTCCTTGAAAGGCGAGCGAGAGCGTCCTTCCGGGTGCATTGCACTGAGTCGAGTGCTCGCTCGGGACTTTGCACTCGGGGCCAAGGCAAGACGGCGTGCTTGCCCGCAGAACTGAGAACACGCTGTTGGGCAGAGCTGCAACTGACCGCTGGAGTTCAGCTCTCGCCGGACGGCAGAAGGCGAAGAACGAAGCCGCTTGCGAGCGGCGCAGTGCAGCGAAGAGCTCTCCGAATTCGCCGCTAGCTCCACGGTCCTTCTCAGCTGCGAGTAGCAGCGCTCGCAGTACACAGAGCTTCGCAAGGCCCGAAGACCCGGAGGGAAGTATCGCACACGAAAATGTGCCAGGACAGAGACGTGTTCTACGTTGTCCCTTCTCGTCATGCAGTTTGTGCCTCTGCTGCTTCTGCTGTTAGGAATCGCTCCTTGAAAGGCGAGCGAGAGCGTCCTTCCGGGTGCATTGCACTGAGTCGAGTGCTCGCTCGGGACTTTGCTCTCGGGGCCAAGGCAAGAGGGCGTGCTTGCCCGCAGAACTGAGAACACGCTGTTGGGCAGAGCTGCAACTGACCGCTGGAGTTCAGCTCTCGCCGGACGGCAGAAGGCGAAGAACGAAGCCGCTTGCGAGCGGCGCAGTGCAGCGAAGAGCTCTCCGAATTCGCCGCTAGCTCCACGGTCCTTCTCAGCTGCGAGTAGCAGCGCTCGCAGTACACAGAGCTTCGCAAGGCCCGAAGACCCGGAGGGAAGTATCGCACACGAAAATGTGCCAGGACAGAGACGTGTTCTACGTTGTCCCTTCTCGTCATGCAGTTTGTGCCTCTGCTGCTTCTGCTGTTAGGAATCGCTCCTTGAAAGGCGAGCGAGAGCGTCCTTCCGGGTGCATTGCACTGAGTCGAGTGCTCGCTCGGGACTTTGCTCTCGGGGCCAAGGCAAGAGGGCGTGCTTGCCCGCAGAACTGAGAACACGCTGTTGGGCAGAGCTGCAACTGACCGCTGGAGTTCAGCTCTCGCCGGACGGCAGAAGGCGAAGAACGAAGCCGCTTGCGAGCGGCGCAGTGCAGCGAAGAGCTCTCCGAATTCGCCGCTAGCTCCACGGTCCTTCTCAGCTGCGAGTAGCAGCGCTCGCAGTAGACAGAGCTTCGCAAGGCCCGAAGACCCGGAGGGAAGTATCGCACACGAAAATGTGCCAGGACAGAGACGTGTTCTACGTTGTCCCTTCTCGTCATGCAGTTTGTGCCTCTGCTGCTTCTGCTGTTAGGAATCGCTCCTTGAAAGGCGAGCGAGAGCGTCCTTCCGGGTGCAGTGCACTGAGTCGAGTGCTCGCTCGGGACTTTGCTCTCGGGGCCAAGGCAAGAGGGCGTGCTTGCCCGCAGAACTGAGAACACGCTGTTGGGCAGAGCTGCAACTGACCGGTGGAGTTCAGCTCTCGCCGGACGGCAGAAGGCGAAGAACGAAGCCGCTTGCGAGCGGCGCAGTGCAGCGAAGAGCTCTCCGAATTCGCCGCTAGCTCCACGGTCCTTCTCAGCTGCGAGTAGCAGCGCTCGCAGTACACAGAGCTTCGCAAGGCCCGAAGACCCGGAGGGAAGTTTCGCACAGGAAAATGTGCCAGGACAGAGACGTGTTCTACGTTGTCCCTTCTCGTCATGCAGTTTGTGCCTCTGCTGCTACTGCTGTTAGGAATCGCTCCTTGAAAGGCGAGCGAGAGCGTCCTTCCGGGTGCATTGCACTGAGTCGAGTGCTCGCTCGGGACTTTGCTCTCGGGGCCAAGGCAAGAGGGCGTGCTTGCCCGCAGAACTGAGAACACGCTGTTGGGCAGAGCTGCAACTGACCGCTGGAGTTCAGCTCTCGCCGGACGGCAGAAGGCGAAGAACGAAGCCGCTTGCGAGCGGCGCAGTGCAGCGAAGAGCTCTCCGAATTCGCCGCTAGCTCCACGGTCCTTCTCAGCTGCGAGTAGCAGCGCTCGCAGTACACAGAGCTTCGCAAGGCCCGAAGACCCGGAGGGAAGTTTCGCACACGAAAATGTGCCAGGACAGAGACGTGTTCTACGTTGTCCCTTCTCGTCATGCAGTTTGTGCCTCTGCTGCTACTGCTGTTAGGAATCGCTCCTTGAAAGGCGAGCGAGAGCGTCCTTCCGGGTGCATTGCACTGAGTCGAGTGCTCGCTCGGGACTTTGCTCTCGGGGCCAAGGCAAGAGGGCGTGCTTGCCCGCAGAACTGAGAACACGCTGTTGGGCAGAGCTGCAACTGACCGCTGGAGTTCAGCTCTCGCCGGACGGCAGAAGGCGAAGAACGAAGCCGCTTGCGAGCGGCGCAGTGCAGCGAAGAGCTCTCCGAATTCGCCGCTAGCTCCACGGTCCTTCTCAGCTGCGAGTAGCAGCGCTCGCAGTACACAGGGCTTCGCAAGGCCCGAAGACCCGGAGGGAAGTTTCGCACACGAAAATGTGCCAGGACAGAGACGTGTTCTACGTTGTCCCTTCTCGTCATGCAGTTTGTGCCTCTGCTGCTTCTGCTGTTAGGAATCGCTCCTTGAAAGGCGAGCGAGAGCGTCCTTCCGGGTGCATTGCACTGAGTCGAGTGCTCGCTCGGGACTTTGCTCTCGGGGCCAAGGCAAGAGGGCGTGCTTGCCCGCAGAACTGAGAACACGCTGTTGGGCAGAGCTGCAACTGACCGCTGGAGTTCAGCTCTCGCCGGACGGCAGAAGGCGAAGAACGAAGCCGCTTGCGAGCGGCGCAGTGCAGCGAAGAGCTCTCCGAATTCGCCGCTAGCTCCACGGTCCTTCTCAGCTGCGAGTAGCAGCGCTCGCAGTACACGGAGCTTCGCAAGGCCCGAAGACCCGGAGGGAAGTATGGCACACGGAAATGTGCCAGGACAGAGACGTGTTCTACGTTGTCCCTTCTCGTCATGCAGTTTGTGCCTCTGCTGCTTCTGCTGTTAGGAATCGCTCCTTGAAAGGCGAGCGAGAGCGTCCTTCCGGGTGCATTGCACTGAGTCGAGTGCTCGCTCGGGACTTTGCTCTCGGGGCCAAGGCAAGAGGGCGTGCTTGCCCGCAGAACTGAGAACACGCTGTTGGGCAGAGCTGCAACTGACCGCTGGAGTTCAGCTCTCGCCGGACGGCAGAAGGCGAAGAACGAAGCCGCTTGCGAGCGGCGCAGTGCAAGGAAGAGCTCTCCGAATTCGCCGCTAGCTCTACGGTCCTTCTCAGCTGCGAGTAGCAGCGCTCGCAGTACACAGAGCTTCGCAAGGCCCGAAGACCCGGAGGGAAGTATCGCACACGAAAATGTGCCAGGACAGAGACGTGTTCTACGTTGTCCCTTCTCGTCATGCAGTTTGTGCCTCTGCTGCTTCTGCTGTTAGGAATCGCTCCTTGAAAGGCGAGCGAGAGCGTCCTTCCGGGTGCATCGCACTGAGTCGAGTGCTCGCTCGGGACTTTGCTCTCGGGGCCAAGGCAAGAGGGCGTGCTTGCCCGCAGAACTGAGAACACGCTGTTGGGCAGAGCTGCAACTGACCGCTGGAGTTCAGCTCTCGCCGGACGGCAGAAGGCGAAGAACGAAGCCGCTTGCGAGCGGCGCAGTGCAGCGAAGAGCTCTCCGAATTCGCCGCTAGCTCCACGGTCCTTCTCAGCTGCGAGTAGCAGCGCTCGCAGTACACAGAGCTTCGCAAGGCCCGAAGACCCGGAGGGAAGTATCGCACACGAAAATGTGCCAGGACAGAGACGTGTTCTACGTTGTCCCTTCTCGTCATGCAGTTTGTGCCTCTGCTGCTTCTGCTGTTAGGAATCGCTCCTTGAAAGGCGAGCGAGAGCGTCCTTCCGGGTGCATTGCACTGAGTCGAGTGCTCGCTCGGGACTTTGCTCTCGGGGCCAAGGTAAGATGGCGTGCTTGCCCGCAGAACTGAGAACACGCTGTTGGGCAGAGCTGCAACTGACCGCTGGAGTTCAGCTCTCGCCGGACGGCAGAAGGCGAAGAACGAAGCCGCTTGCGAGCGGCGCAGTGCAGCGAAGAGCTCTCCGAATTCGCCGCTAGCTCCACGGTCCTACTCAGCTGCGAGTAGCAGCGCTCGCAGTACACAGGGCTTCGCAAGGCCCGAAGACCCGGAGGGAAGTTTCGCACACGAAAATGTGCCAGGACAGAGACGTGTTCTACGTTGTCCCTTCTCGTCATGCAGTTTGTGCGTCTGCTGCTTCTGCTGTTAGGAATCGCTCCTTGAAAGGCGAGCGAGAGCGTCCTTCCGGGTGCATTGCACTGAGTCGAGTGCTCGCTCTGGGCTTTGCTCTCGGGGCCAAGGCAAGAGGGCGTGCTTGCCCGCAGAACTGAGAACACGCTGTTGGGCAGAGCTGCAACTGACCGCTGGAGTTCAGCTCTCGCCGGACGGCAGAAGGCGAAGAACGAAGCCGCTTGCGAGCGGCGCAGTGCAGCGAAGAGCTCTCCGAATTCGCCGCTAGCTCCACGGTCCTTCTCAGCTGCGAGTAGCAGCGCTCGCAGTACACGGAGCTTCGCAAGGCCCGAAGACCCGGAGGGAAGTATGGCACACGGAAATGTGCCAGGACAGAGACGTGTTCTACGTTGTCCCTTCTCGTCATGCAGTTTGTGCCTCTGCTGCTTCTGCTGTTAGGAATCGCTCCTTGAAAGGCGAGCGAGAGCGTCCTTCCGGGTGCATTGCACTGAGTCGAGTGCTCGCTCGGGACTTTGCTCTCGGGGCCAAGGCAAGAGGGCGTGCTTGCCCGCAGAACTGAGAACACGCTGTTGGGCAGAGCTGCAACTGACCGCTGGAGTTCAGCTCTCGCCGGACGGCAGAAGGCGAAGAACGAAGCCGCTTGCGAGCGGCGCAGTGCAAGGAAGAGCTCTCCGAATTCGCCGCTAGCTCTACGGTCCTTCTCAGCTGCGAGTAGCAGCGCTCGCAGTACACAGAGCTTCGCAAGGCCCGAAGACCCGGAGGGAAGTATCGCACACGAAAATGTGCCAGGACAGAGACGTGTTCTACGTTGTCCCTTCTCGTCATGCAGTTTGTGCCTCTGCTGCTTCTGCTGTTAGGAATCGCTCCTTGAAAGGCGAGCGAGAGCGTCCTTCCGGGTGCATCGCACTGAGTCGAGTGCTCGCTCGGGACTTTGCTCTCGGGGCCAAGGCAAGAGGGCGTGCTTGCCCGCAGAACTGAGAACACGCTGTTGGGCAGAGCTGCAACTGACCGCTGGAGTTCAGCTCTCGCCGGACGGCAGAAGGCGAAGAACGAAGCCGCTTGCGAGCGGCGCAGTGCAGCGAAGAGCTCTCCGAATTCGCCGCTAGCTCCACGGTCCTTCTCAGCTGCGAGTAGCAGCGCTCGCAGTACACAGAGCTTCGCAAGGCCCGAAGACCCGGAGGGAAGTATCGCACACGAAAATGTGCCAGGACAGAGACGTGTTCTACGTTGTCCCTTCTCGTCATGCAGTTTGTGCCTCTGCTGCTTCTGCTGTTAGGAATCGCTCCTTGAAAGGCGAGCGAGAGCGTCCTTCCGGGTGCATTGCACTGAGTCGAGTGCTCGCTCGGGACTTTGCTCTCGGGGCCAAGGTAAGATGGCGTGCTTGCCCGCAGAACTGAGAACACGCTGTTGGGCAGAGCTGCAACTGACCGCTGGAGTTCAGCTCTCGCCGGACGGCAGAAGGCGAAGAACGAAGCCGCTTGCGAGCGGCGCAGTGCAGCGAAGAGCTCTCCGAATTCGCCGCTAGCTCCACGGTCCTACTCAGCTGCGAGTAGCAGCGCTCGCAGTACACAGGGCTTCGCAAGGCCCGAAGACCCGGAGGGAAGTTTCGCACACGAAAATGTGCCAGGACAGAGACGTGTTCTACGTTGTCCCTTCTCGTCATGCAGTTTGTGCGTCTGCTGCTTCTGCTGTTAGGAATCGCTCCTTGAAAGGCGAGCGAGAGCGTCCTTCCGGGTGCATTGCACTGAGTCGAGTGCTCGCTCTGGGCTTTGCTCTCGGGGCCAAGGCAAGAGGGCGTGCTTGCCCGCAGAACTGAGAACACGCTGTTGGGCAGAGCTGCAACTGACCGCTGGAGTTCAGCTCTCGCCGGACGGCAGAAGGCGAAGAACGAAGCCGCTTGCGAGCGGCGCAGTGCAAGGAAGAGCTCTCCGAATTCGCCGCTAGCTCCACGGTCCTTCTCAGCTGCGAGTAGCAGCGCTCGCAGTACACAGAGCTTCGCAAGGCCCGAAGACCCGGAGGGAAGTATCGCACACGAAAATGTGCCAGGACAGAGACGTGTTCTACGTTGTCCCTTCTCGTCATGCAGTTTGTGCCTCTGCTGCTTCTGCTGTTAGGAATCGCTCCTTGAAAGACGAGCGAGAGCGTCCTTCCGGGTGCATTGCACTGAGTCGAGTGCTCGCTCGGGACTTTGCTCTCGGGGCCAAGGCAAGAGGGCGTGCTTGCCCGCAGAACTGAGAACACGCTGTTGGGCAGAGCTGCAACTGACCGCTGGAGTTCAGCTCTCGCCGGACGGCAGAAGGCGAAGAACGAAGCCGCTTGCGAGCGGCGCAGTGCAGCGAAGAGCTCTCCGAATTCGCCGCTAGCTCCACGGTCCTTCTCAGCTGCGAGTAGCAGCGCTCGCAGTACACAGAGCTTCGCAAGGCCCGAAGACCCGGAGGGAAGTATCGCACACGAAAATGTGCCAGGACAGAGACGTGTTCTACGTTGTCCCTTCTCGTCATGCAGTTTGTGCCTCTGCTGCTTCTCCTGTTAGGAATCGCTCCTTGAAAGGCGAGCGAGAGCGTCCTTCCGGGTGCATTGCACTGAGTCGAGTGCTCGCTCGGGACTTTGCTCTCGGGGCCAAGGTAAGATGGCGTGCTTGCCCGCAGAACTGAGAACACGCTGTTGGGCAGAGCTGCAACTGACCGCTGGAGTTCAGCTCTCGCCGGACGGCAGAAGGCGAAGAACGAAGCCGCTTGCGAGCGGCGCAGTGCAGCGAAGAGCTCTCCGAATTCGCCGCTAGCTCCACGGTCCTACTCAGCTGCGAGTAGCAGCGCTCGCAGTACACAGGGCTTCGCAAGGCCCGAAGACCCGGAGGGAAGTTTCGCACACGAAAATGTGCCAGGACAGAGACGTGTTCTACGTTGTCCCTTCTCGTCATGCAGTTTGTGCCTCTGCTGCTTCTGCTGTTAGGAATCGCTCCTTGAAAGGCGAGCGAGAGCGTCCTTCCGGGTGCATTGCACTGAGTCGAGTGCTCGCTCGGGACTTTGCTCTCGGGGCCAAGGCAAGAGGGCGTGCTTGCCCGCAGAACTGAGAACACGCTGTTGGGCAGAGCTGCAACTGACCGCTGGAGTTCAGCTCTCGCCGGACGGCAGAAGGCGAAGAACGAAGCCGCTTGCGAGCGGCGCAGTGCAAGGAAGAGCTCTCCGAATTCGCCGCTAGCTCCACGGTCCTTCTCAGCTGCGAGTAGCAGCGCTCGCAGTACACAGAGCTTCGCAAGGCCCGAAGACCCGGAGGGAAGTATCGCACACGAAAATGTGCCAGGACAGAGACGTGTTCTACGTTGTCCCTTCTCGTCATGCAGTTTGTGCCTCTGCTGCTTCTGCTGTTAGGAATCGCTCCTTGAAAGGCGAGCGAGAGCGTCCTTCCGGGTGCATTGCACTGAGTCGAGTGCTCGCTCGGGACTTTGCTCTCGGGGCCAAGGCAAGAGGGCGTGCTTGCCCGCAGAACTGAGAACACGCTGTTGGGCAGAGCTGCAACTGACCGCCGGAGTTCAGCTCTCGCCGGACGGCAGAAGGCGAAGAACGAAGCCGCTTGCGAGCGGCGCAGTGCAGCGAAGAGCTCTCCGAATTCGCCGCTAGCTCCACGGTCCTTCTCAGCTGCGAGTAGCAGCGCTCGCAGTAGACAGAGCTTCGCAAGGCCCGAAGACCCGGAGGGAAGTATCGCACACGAAAATGTGCCAGGACAGAGACGTGTTCTACGTTGTCCCTTCTCGTCATGCAGTTTGTGCCTCTGCTGCTTCTGCTGTTAGGAATCGCTCCTTGAAAGGCGAGCGAGAGCGTCCTTCCGGGTGCATTGCACTGAGTCGAGTGCTCGCTCGGGACTTTGCTCTCGGGGCCAAGGCAAGAGGGCGTGCTTGCCCGCAGAACTGAGAACACGCTGTTGGGCAGAGCTGCAACTGACCGCTGGAGTTCAGCTCTCGCCGGACGGCAGAAGGCGAAGAACGAAGCCGCTTGCGAGCGGCGCAGTGCAGCGAAGAGCTCTCCGAATTCGCCGCTAGCTCCACGGTCCTTCTCAGCTGCGAGTAGCAGCGCTCGCAGTACACAGAGCTTCGCAAGGCCCGAAGACCCGGAGGGAAGTTTCGCACAGGAAAATGTGCCAGGACAGAGACGTGTTCTACGTTGTCCCTTCTCGTCATGCAGTTTGTGCCTCTGCTGCTACTGCTGTTAGGAATCGCTCCTTGAAAGGCGAGCGAGAGCGTCCTTCCGGGTGCATTGCACTGAGTCGAGTGCTCGCTCGGGACTTTGCTCTCGGGGCCAAGGCAAGAGGGCGTGCTTGCCCGCAGAACTGAGAGCACGCTGTTGGGCAGAGCTGCAACTGACCGCTGGAGTTCAGCTCTCGCCGGACGGCAGAAGGCGAAGAACGAAGCCGCTTGCGAGCGGCGCAGTGCAGCGAAGAGCTCTCCGAATTCGCCGCTAGCTCCACGGTCCTTCTCAGCTGCGAGTAGCAGCGCTCGCAGTACACGGAGCTTCGCAAGGCCCGAAGACCCGGAGGGAAGTATCGCACACGAAAATGTGCCAGGACAGAGACGTGTTCTACGTTGTCCCTTCTCGTCATGCAGTTTGTGCCTCTGCTGCTTCTGCTGTTAGGAATCGCTCCTTGAAAGACGAGCGAGAGCGTCCTTCCGGGTGCATTGCACTGAGTCGAGTGCTCGCTCGGGACTTTGCTCCCGGGGCCAAGGCAAGAGGGCGTGCTTGCCCGCAGAACTGAGAACACGCTGTTGGGCAGAGCTGCAACTGACCGCCGGAGTTCAGCTCTCGCCGGACGGCAGAAGGCGAAAAACGAAGCCGCTTGCGAGCGGCGCAGTGCAGCGAAGAGGCTCTCCGAATTCGCCGCTAGCTCCACGGTCCTTCTCAGCTGCGAGTAGCAGCGCTCGCAGTACACGGGGCTTCGCAAGGCCCGAAGACCCGGAGGGAAGTATGGCACACGGAAATGTGCCAGGACAGAGACGTGTTCTACGTTGTCCCTTCTCGTCATGCAGTTTGTGCCTCTGCTGCTTCTGCTGATAGGAATCGCTCCTTGAAAGACGAGCGAGAGCGTCCTTCCGGGTGCATTGCACTGAGTCGAGTGCTCGCTCGGGACTTTGCTCTCGGGGCCAAGGCAAGAGGGCGTGCTTGCCCGCAGAACTGAGAGCACGCTGTTGGGCAGAGCTGCAACTGACCGCCGGAGTTCAGCTCTCGCCGGACGGCAGAAGGCGAAGAACGAAGGCGCTTGCGAGCGGCGCAGTGCAGCCGAAGAGCTCTCCGAATTCGCCGCTAGCTCCACGGTCCTTCTCAGCTGCGAGTAGCAGCGCTCGCAGTACACGGGGCTTCGCAAGGCCCGAAGACCCGGAGGGAAGTATCGCACACGCAAATGTGCCTGGACAGAAACGTGTTCTACGTTGTCCCTTCTCGTCATGCAGTTTGTGCCTCTGCTGCTTCTGCTGTTAGGAATCGCTCCTTGAAAGACGAGCGAGAGCGTCCTTCCGGGTGCATTGCACTGAGTCGAGTGCTCGCTCGGGACTTTGCTCCCGGGGCCAAGGCAAGAGGGCGTGCTTGCCCGCAGAACTGAGAGCACGCTGTTGGGCAGAGCTGCAACTGACCGCCGGAGTTCAGCTCTCGCCGGACGGCAGAAGGCGAAGAACGAAGCCGCTTGCGAGCGGCGCAGTGCAGCCGAAGAGCTCTCCGAATTCGCCGCTAGCTCCACGGTCCTTCTCAGCTGCGAGTAGCAGCGCTCGCAGTACACGGGGCTTCGCAAGGCCCGAAGACCCGGAGGGAAGTATCGCACACACAAATGTGCCAGGACAGAGACGTGTTCTACGTTGTCCCTTCTCGTCATACAGTTTGTGCCTCTGCTGCTTCTGCTGTTAGGAATCGCTCCTTGAAAGACGAGCGAGAGCGTCCTTCCGGGTGCATTGCACTGAGTCGAGTGCTCGCTCGGGACTTTGCTCCCGGGGCCAAGGCAAGAGGGCGTGCTTGCCCGCAGAACTGAGAGCACGCTGTTGGGCAGAGCTGCAACTGACCGCCGGAGTTCAGCTCTCGCCGGACGGCAGAAGGCGAAGAACGAAGGCGCTTGCGAGCGGCGCAGTGCAGCCGAAGAGCTCTCCGAATTCGCCGCTAGCACCACGGTCCTTCTCAGCTGCGAGTAGCAGCGCTCGCAGTACACGGGGCTTCGCAAGGCCCGAAGACCCGGAGGGAAGTATCGCACACGGAAATGTGCCAGGACAGAGACGTGTTCTACGTTGTCCCTTCTCGTCATGCAGTTTGTGCCTCTGCTGCTTCTGCTGTTAGGAATCGCTCCTTGAAAGACGAGCGAGAGCGTCCTTCCGGGTGCATTGCACTGAGTCGAGTGCTCGCTCGGGACTTTGCTCTCGGGGCCAAGGCAAGAGGGCGTGCTTGCCCGCAGAACTGAGAGCACGCTGTTGGGCAGAGCTGCAACTGACCGCTGGAGTTCAGCTCTCGCCGGACGGCAGAAGGCGAAGAACGAAGCCGCTTGCGAGCGGCGCAGTGCAGCGAAGAGCTCTCCGAATTCGCCGCTAGCTCCACGGTCCTTCTCAGCTGCGAGTAGCAGCGCTCGCAGTACACGGAGCTTCGCAAGGCCCGAAGACCCGGAGGGAAGTATCGCACACGAAAATGTGCCAGGACAGAGACGTGTTCTACGTTGTCCCTTCTCGTCATGCAGTTTGTGCCTCTGCTGCTTCTGCTGTTAGGAATCGCTCCTTGAAAGACGAGCGAGAGCGTCCTTCCGGGTGCATTGCACTGAGTCGAGTGCTCGCTCGGGACTTTGCTCCCGGGGCCAAGGCAAGAGGGCGTGCTTGCCCGCAGAACTGAGAGCACGCTGTTGGGCAGAGCTGCAACTGACCGCCGGAGTTCAGCTCTCGCCGGACGGCAGAAGGCGAAGAACGAAGCCGCTTGCGAGCGGCGCAGTGCAGCGAAGAGCTCTCCGAATTCGCCGCCAGCTCCACGGTCCTTCTCAGCTGCGAGTAGCAGCGCTCGCAGTACACGGAGCTTCGCAAGGCCCGAAGACCCGGAGGGAAGTATCGCACACGAAAATGTGCCAGGACAGAGACGTGTTCTACGTTGTCCCTTCTCGTCATGCAGTTTGTGCCTCTGCTGCTTCTGCTGTTAGGAATCGCTCCTTGAAAGACGAGCGAGAGCGTCCTTCCGGGTGCATTGCACTGAGTCGAGTGCTCGCTCGGGACTTTGCTCCCGGGGCCAAGGCAAGAGGGCGTGCTTGCCCGCAGAACTGAGAACACGCTGTTGGGCAGAGCTGCAACTGACCGCCGGAGTTCAGCTGTCGCCGGACGGCAGAAGGCGAAGAACGAAGCCGCTTGCGAGCGGCGCAGTGCAGCGAAGAGCTCTCCGAATTCGCCGCTAGCTCCACGGTCCTTCTCAGCTGCGAGTAGCAGCGCTCGCAGTACACGGAGCTTCGCAAGGCCCGAAGACCCGGAGGGAAGTATCGCACACGAAAATGTGCCAGGACAGAGACGTGTTCTACGTTGTCCCTTCTCGTCATGCAGTTTGTGCCTCTGCTGCTTCTGCTGTTAGGAATCGCTCCTTGAAAGACGAGCGAGAGCGTCCTTCCGGGTGCATTGCACTGAGTCGAGTGCTCGCTCGGGACTTTGCTCCCGGGGCCAAGGCAAGAGGGCGTGCTTGCCCGCAGAACTGAGAACACGCTGTTGGGCAGAGCTGCAACTGACCGCCGGAGTTCAGCTCTCGCCGGACGGCAGAAGGCGAAGAACGAAGCCGCTTGCGAGCGGCGCAGTGCAGCGAAGAGCTCTCCGAATTCGCCGCTAGCTCCACGGTCCTTCTCAGCTGCGAGTAGCAGCGCTCGCAGTACACGGAGCTTCGCAAGGCCCGAAGACCCGGAGGGAAGTTTCGCACACGAAAATGTGCCAGGACAGAGACGTGTTCTACGTTGTCCCTTCTCGTCATGCAGTTTGTGCCTCTGCTGCTTCTGCTGTTAGGAATCGCTCCTTGAAAGACGAGCGAGAGCGTCCTTCCGGGTGCATTGCACTGAGTCGAGTGCTCGCTCGGGACTTTGCTCCCGGGGCCAAGGCAAGAGGGCGTGCTTGCCCGCAGAACTGAGAACACGCTGTTGGGCAGAGCTGCAACTGACCGCCGGAGTTCAGCTCTCGCCGGACGGCAGAAGGCGAAGAACGAAGCCGCTTGCGAGCGGCGCAGTGCAGCGAAGAGCTCTCCGAATTCGCCGCTAGCTCCACGGTCCTTCTCAGCTGCGAGTAGCAGCGCTCGCAGTACACGGAGCTTCGCAAGGCCCGAAGACCCGGAGGGAAGTTTCGCACACGAAAATGTGCCAGGACAGAGACGTGTTCTACGTTGTCCCTTCTCGTCATGCAGTTTGTGCCTCTGCTGCTTCTGCTGTTAGGAATCGCTCCTTGAAAGACGAGCGAGAGCGTCCTTCCGGGTGCATTGCACTGAGTCGAGTGCTCGCTCGGGACTTTGCTCCCGGGGCCAAGGCAAGAGGGCGTGCTTGCCCGCAGAACTGAGAACACGCTGTTGGGCAGAGCTGCAACTGACCGCCGGAGTTCAGCTCTCGCCGGACGGCAGAAGGCGAAGAACGAAGCCGCTTGCGAGCGGCGCAGTGCAGCGAAGAGCTCTCCGAATTCGCCGCTAGCTCCACGGTCCTTCTGAGCTGCGAGTAGCAGCGCTCGCAGTACACGGAGCTTCGCAAGGCCCGAAGACCCGGAGGGAAGTTTCGCACACGAAAATGTGCCAGGACAGAGACGTGTTCTACGTTGTCCCTTCTCGTCATGCAGTTTGTGCCTCTGCTGCTTCTGCTGTTAGGAATCGCTCCTTGAAAGACGAGCGAGAGCGTCCTTCCGGGTGCATTGCACTGAGTCGAGTGCTCGCTCGGGACTTTGCTCTCGGGGCCAAGGCAAGAGGGCGTGCTTGCCCGCAGAACTGAGAGCACGCTGTTGGGCAGAGCTGCAACTGACCGCCGGAGTTCAGCTCTCGCCGGACGGCAGAAGGCGAAAAACGAAGCCGCTTGCGAGCGGCGCAGTGCAGCGAAGAGGCTCTCCGAATTCGCCGCTAGCTCCACGGTCCTTCTCAGCTGCGAGTAGCAGCGCTCGCAGTACACGGGGCTTCGCAAGGCCCGAAGACCCGGAGGGAAGTATGGCACACGGAAATGTGCCAGGACAGAGACGTGTTCTACGTTGTCCCTTCTCGTCATGCAGTTTGTGCCTCTGCTGCTTCTGCTGTTAGGAATCGCTCCTTGAAAGACGAGCGAGAGCGTCCTTCCGGGTGCATTGCACTGAGTCGAGTGCTCGCTCGGGACTTTGCTCTCGGGGCCAAGGCAAGAGGGCGTGCTTGCCCGCAGAACTGAGAGCACGCTGTTGGGCAGAGCTGCAACTGACCGCCGGAGTTCAGCTCTCGCCGGACGGCAGAAGGCGAAGAACGAAGGCGCTTGCGAGCGGCGCAGTGCAGCCGAAGAGCTCTCCGAATTCGCCGCTAGCTCCACGGTCCTTCTCAGCTGCGAGTAGCAGCGCTCGCAGTACACGGGGCTTCGCAAGGCCCGAAGACCCGGAGGGAAGTATCGCACACGCAAATGTGCCAGGACAGAAACGTGTTCTACGTTGTCCCTTCTCGTCATGCAGTTTGTGCCTCTGCTGCTTCTGCTGTTAGGAATCGCTCCTTGAAAGACGAGCGAGAGCGTCCTTCCGGGTGCATTGCACTGAGTCGAGTGCTCGCTCGGGACTTTGCTCCCGGGGCCAAGGCAAGAGGGCGTGCTTGCCCGCAGAACTGAGAGCACGCTGTTGGGCAGAGCTGCAACTGACCGCCGGAGTTCAGCTCTCGCCGGACGGCAGAAGGCGAAGAACGAAGGCGCTTGCGAGCGGCGCAGTGCAGCCGAAGAGCTCTCCGAATTCGCCGCTAGCTCCACGGTCCTTCTCAGCTGCGAGTAGCAGCGCTCGCAGTACACGGGGCTTCGCAAGGCCCGAAGACCCGGAGGGAAGTATCGCACACGCAAATGTGCCAGGACAGAGACGTGTTCTACGTTGTCCCTTCTCGTCATACAGTTTGTGCCTCTGCTGCTTCTGCTGTTAGGAATCGCTCCTTGAAAGACGAGCGAGAGCGTCCTTCCGGGTGCATTGCACTGAGTCGAGTGCTCGCTCGGGACTTTGCTCCCGGGGCCAAGGCAAGAGGGCGTGCTTGCCCGCAGAACTGAGAGCACGCTGTTGGGCAGAGCTGCAACTGACCGCCGGAGTTCAGCTCTCGCCGGACGGCAGAAGGCGAAGAACGAAGGCGCTTGCGAGCGGCGCAGTGCAGCCGAAGAGCTCTCCGAATTCGCCGCTAGCTCCACGGTCCTTCTCAGCTGCGAGTAGCAGCGCTCGCAGTACACGGAGCTTCGCAAGGCCCGAAGACCCGGAGGGAAGTATCGCACACGAAAATGTGCCAGGACAGAGACGTGTTCTACGTTGTCCCTTCTCGTCATGCAGTTTGTGCCTCTGCTGCTTCTGCTGTTAGGAATCGCTCCTTGAAAGACGAGCGAGAGCGTCCTTCCGGGTGCATTGCACTGAGTCGAGTGCTCGCTCGGGACTTTGCTCCCGGGGCCAAGGCAAGAGGGCGTGCTTGCCCGCAGAACTGAGAGCACGCTGTTGGGCAGAGCTGCAACTGACCGCCGGAGTTCAGCTCTCGCCGGACGGCAGAAGGCGAAGAACGAAGCCGCTTGCGAGCGGCGCAGTGCAGCGAAGAGCTCTCCGAATTCGCCGCCAGCTCCACGGTCCTTCTCAGCTGCGAGTAGCAGCGCTCGCAGTACACGGAGCTTCGCAAGGCCCGAAGACCCGGAGGGAAGTTTCGCACACGAAAATGTGCCAGGACAGAGACGTGTTCTACGTTGTCCCTTCTCGTCATGCAGTTTGTGCCTCTGCTGCTTCTGCTGTTAGGAATCGCTCCTTGAAAGACGAGCGAGAGCGTCCTTCCGGGTGCATTGCACTGAGTCGAGTGCTCGCTCGGGACTTTGCTCTCGGGGCCAAGGCAAGAGGGCGTGCTTGCCCGCAGAACTGAGAGCACGCTGTTGGGCAGAGCTGCAACTGACCGCCGGAGTTCAGCTCTCGCCGGACGGCAGAAGGCGAAAAACGAAGCCGCTTGCGAGCGGCGCAGTGCAGCGAAGAGGCTCTCCGAATTCGCCGCTAGCTCCACGGTCCTTCTCAGCTGCGAGTAGCAGCGCTCGCAGTACACGGGGCTTCGCAAGGCCCGAAGACCCGGAGGGAAGTATGGCACACGGAAATGTGCCAGGACAGAGACGTGTTCTACGTTGTCCCTTCTCGTCATGCAGTTTGTGCCTCTGCTGCTTCTGCTGTTAGGAATCGCTCCTTGAAAGACGAGCGAGAGCGTCCTTCCGGGTGCATTGCACTGAGTCGAGTGCTCGCTCGGGACTTTGCTCTCGGGGCCAAGGCAAGAGGGCGTGCTTGCCCGCAGAACTGAGAGCACGCTGTTGGGCAGAGCTGCAACTGACCGCCGGAGTTCAGCTCTCGCCGGACGGCAGAAGGCGAAGAACGAAGGCGCTTGCGAGCGGCGCAGTGCAGCCGAAGAGCTCTCCGAATTCGCCGCTAGCTCCACGGTCCTTCTCAGCTGCGAGTAGCAGCGCTCGCAGTACACGGGGCTTCGCAAGGCCCGAAGACCCGGAGGGAAGTATCGCACACGCAAATGTGCCAGGACAGAAACGTGTTCTACGTTGTCCCTTCTCGTCATGCAGTTTGTGCCTCTGCTGCTTCTGCTGTTAGGAATCGCTCCTTGAAAGACGAGCGAGAGCGTCCTTCCGGGTGCATTGCACTGAGTCGAGTGCTCGCTCGGGACTTTGCTCCCGGGGCCAAGGCAAGAGGGCGTGCTTGCCCGCAGAACTGAGAGCACGCTGTTGGGCAGAGCTGCAACTGACCGCCGGAGTTCAGCTCTCGCCGGACGGCAGAAGGCGAAGAACGAAGGCGCTTGCGAGCGGCGCAGTGCAGCCGAAGAGCTCTCCGAATTCGCCGCTAGCTCCACGGTCCTTCTCAGCTGCGAGTAGCAGCGCTCGCAGTACACGGGGCTTCGCAAGGCCCGAAGACCCGGAGGGAAGTATCGCACACGAAAATGTGCCAGGACAGAGACGTGTTCTACGTTGTCCCTTCTCGTCATACAGTTTGTGCCTCTGCTGCTTCTGCTGTTAGGAATCGCTCCTTGAAAGACGAGCGAGAGCGTCCTTCCGGGTGCATTGCACTGAGTCGAGTGCTCGCTCGGGACTTTGCTCCCGGGGCCAAGGCAAGAGGGCGTGCTTGCCCGCAGAACTGAGAGCACGCTGTTGGGCAGAGCTGCAACTGACCGCCGGAGTTCAGCTCTCGCCGGACGGCAGAAGGCGAAGAACGAAGCCGCTTGCGAGCGGCGCAGTGCAGCGAAGAGCTCTCCGAATTCGCCGCTAGCTCCACGGTCCTTCTCAGCTGCGAGTAGCAGCGCTCGCAGTACACGGAGCTTCGCAAGGCCCGAAGACCCGGAGGGAAGTTTCGCACACGAAAATGTGCCAGGACAGAGACGTGTTCTACGTTGTCCCTTCTCGTCATGCAGTTTGTGCCTCTGCTGCTTCTGCTGTTAGGAATCGCTCCTTGAAAGACGAGCGAGAGCGTCCTTCCGGGTGCATTGCACTGAGTCGAGTGCTCGCTCGGGACTTTGCTCCCGGGGCCAAGGCAAGAGGGCGTGCTTGCCCGCAGAACTGAGAACACGCTGTTGGGCAGAGCTGCAACTGACCGCCGGAGTTCAGCTGTCGCCGGACGGCAGAAGGCGAAGAACGAAGCCGCTTGCGAGCGGCGCAGTGCAGCGAAGAGCTCTCCGAATTCGCCGCTAGCTCCACGGTCCTTCTCAGCTGCGAGTAGCAGCGCTCGCAGTACACAGAGCTTCGCAAGGCCCGAAGACCCGGAGGGAAGTTTCGCACACGAAAATGTGCCAGGACAGAGACGTGTTCTACGTTGTCCCTTCTCGTCATGCAGTTTGTGCCTCTGCTGCTTCTCCTGTTAGGAATCGCTCCTTGAAAGGCGAGCGAGAGCGTCCTTCCGGGTGCATTGCACTGAGTCGAGTGCTCGCTCGGGACTTTGCTCTCGGGGCCAAGGCAAGAGGGCGTGCTTGCCCGCAGAACTGAGAACACGCTGTTGGGCAGAGCTGCAACTGACCGCTGGAGTTCAGCTGTCGCCGGACGGCAGAAGGCGAAGAACGAAGCCGCTTGCGAGCGGCGCAGTGCAGCGAAGAGCTCTCCGAATTCGCCGCTAGCTCCACGGTCCTTCTCAGCTGCGAGTAGCAGCGCTCGCAGTACACAGAGCTTCGCAAGGCCCGAAGACCCGGAGGGAAGTATCGCACACGAAAATGTGCCAGGACAGAGACGTGTTCTACGTTGTCCCTTCTCGTCATGCAGTTTGTGCCTCTGCTGCTTCTGCTGTTAGGAATCGCTCCTTGAAAGGCGAGCGAGAGCGTCCTTCCGGGTGCATTGCACTGAGTCGAGTGCTCGCTCGGGACTTTGCTCTCGGGGCCAAGGCAAGAGGGCGTGCTTGCCCGCAGAACTGAGAACACGCTGTTGGGCAGAGCTGCAACTGACCGCTGGAGTTCAGCTGTCGCCGGACGGCAGAAGGCGAAGAACGAAGCCGCTTGCGAGCGGCGCAGTGCAGCGAAGAGCTCTCCGAATTCGCCGCTAGCTCCACGGTCCTTCTCAGCTGCGAGTAGCAGCGCTCGCAGTAGACAGAGCTTCGCAAGGCCCGAAGACCCGGAGGGAAGTATCGCACACGAAAATGTGCCAGGACAGAGACGTGTTCTACGTTGTCCCTTCTCGTCATGCAGTTTGTGCCTCTGCTGCTTCTGCTGTTAGGAATCGCTCCTTGAAAGGCGAGCGAGAGCGTCCTTCCGGGTGCATTGCACTGAGTCGAGTGCTCGCTCGGGACTTTGCTCTCGGGGCCAAGGCAAGAGGGCGTGCTTGCCCGCAGAACTGAGAGCACGCTGTTGGGCAGAGCTGCAACTGACCGCTGGAGTTCAGCTCTCGCCGGACGGCAGAAGGCGAAGAACGAAGCCGCTTGCGAGCGGCGCAGTGCAGCGAAGAGCTCTCCGAATTCGCCGCTAGCTCCACGGTCCTTCTCAGCTGCGAGTAGCAGCGCTCGCAGTACACAGAGCTTCGCAAGGCCCGAAGACCCGGAGGGAAGTTTCGCACAGGAAAATGTGCCAGGACAGAGACGTGTTCTACGTTGTCCCTTCTCGTCATGCAGTTTGTGCCTCTGCTGCTACTGCTGTTAGGAATCGCTCCTTGAAAGGCGAGCGAGAGCGTCCTTCCGGGTGCATTGCACTGAGTCGAGTGCTCGCTCGGGACTTTGCTCTCGGGGCCAAGGCAAGAGGGCGTGCTTGCCCGCAGAACTGAGAACACGCTGTTGGGCAGAGCTGCAACTGACCGCTGGAGTTCAGCTCTCGCCGGACGGCAGAAGGCGAAGAACGAAGCCGCTTGCGAGCGGCGCAGTGCAGCGAAGAGCTCTCCGAATTCGCCGCTAGCTCCACGGTCCTTCTCAGCTGCGAGTAGCAGCGCTCGCAGTACACAGAGCTTCGCAAGGCCCGAAGACCCGGAGGGAAGTTTCGCACACGAAAATGTGCCAGGACAGAGACGTGTTCTACGTTGTCCCTTCTCGTCATGCAGTTTGTGCCTCTGCTGCTTCTGCTGTTAGGAATCGCTCCTTGAAAGACGAGCGAGAGCGTACTTCCGGGTGCATTGCACTGAGTCGAGTGCTCGCTCGGGACTTTGCTCCCGGGGCCAAGGCAAGAGGGCGTGCTTGCCCGCAGAACTGAGAACACGCTGTTGGGCAGAGCTGCAACTGACCGCCGGAGTTCAGCTCTCGCCGGACGGCAGAAGGCGAAAAACGAAGCCGCTTGCGAGCGGCGCAGTGCAGCGAAGAGGCTCTCCGAATTCGCCGCTAGCTCCACGGTCCTTCTCAGCTGCGAGTAGCAGCGCTCGCAGTACACGGGGCTTCGCAAGGCCCGAAGACCCGGAGGGAAGTATGGCACACGGAAATGTGCCAGGACAGAGACGTGTTCTACGTTGTCCCTTCTCGTCATGCAGTTTGTGCCTCTGCTGCTTCTGCTGTTAGGAATCGCTCCTTGAAAGACGAGCGAGAGCGTCCTTCCGGGTGCATTGCACTGAGTCGAGTGCTCGCTCGGGACTTTGCTCTCGGGGCCAAGGCAAGAGGGCGTGCTTGCCCGCAGAACTGAGAGCACGCTGTTGGGCAGAGCTGCAACTGACCGCCGGAGTTCAGCTCTCGCCGGACGGCAGAAGGCGAAGAACGAAGGCGCTTGCGAGCGGCGCAGTGCAGCCGAAGAGCTCTCCGAATTCGCCGCTAGCTCCACGGTCCTTCTCAGCTGCGAGTAGCAGCGCTCGCAGTACACGGGGCTTCGCAAGGCCCGAAGACCCGGAGGGAAGTATCGCACACGCAAATGTGCCTGGACAGAAACGTGTTCTACGTTGTCCCTTCTCGTCATGCAGTTTGTGCCTCTGCTGCTTCTGCTGTTAGGAATCGCTCCTTGAAAGACGAGCGAGAGCGTCCTTCCGGGTGCATTGCACTGAGTCGAGTGCTCGCTCGGGACTTTGCTCCCGGGGCCAAGGCAAGAGGGCGTGCTTGCCCGCAGAACTGAGAGCACGCTGTTGGGCAGAGCTGCAACTGACCGCCGGAGTTCAGCTCTCGCCGGACGGCAGAAGGCGAAGAACGAAGGCGCTTGCGAGCGGCGCAGTGCAGCCGAAGAGCTCTCCGAATTCGCCGCTAGCTCCACGGTCCTTCTCAGCTGCGAGTAGCAGCGCTCGCAGTACACGGGGCTTCGCAAGGCCCGAAGACCCGGAGGGAAGTATCGCACACGCAAATGTGCCAGGACAGAGACGTGTTCTACGTTGTCCCTTCTCGTCATGCAGTTTGTGCCTCTGCTGCTTCTGCTGTTAGGAATCGCTCCTTGAAAGACGAGCGAGAGCGTCCTTCCGGGTGCATTGCACTGAGTCGAGTGCTCGCTCGGGACTTTGCTCCCGGGGCCAAGGCAAGAGGGCGTGCTTGCCCGCAGAACTGAGAGCACGCTGTTGGGCAGAGCTGCAACTGACCGCCGGAGTTCAGCTCTCGCCGGACGGCAGAAGGCGAAGAACGAAGCCGCTTGCGAGCGGCGCAGTGCAGCCGAAGAGCTCTCCGAATTCGCCGCTAGCTCCACGGTCCTTCTCAGCTGCGAGTAGCAGCGCTCGCAGTACACGGGGCTTCGCAAGGCCCGAAGACCCGGAGGGAAGTATCGCACACGGAAATGTGCCAGGACAGAGACGTGTTCTACGTTGTCCCTTCTCGTCATGCAGTTTGTGCCTCTGCTGCTTCTGCTGTTAGGAATCGCTCCTTGAAAGGCGAGCGAGAGCGTCCTTCCGGGTGCATTGCACTGAGTCGAGTGCTCGCTCGGGACTTTGCTCTCGGGGCCAAGGCAAGAGGGCGTGCTTGCCCGCAGAACTGAGAACACGCTGTTGGGCAGAGCTGCAACTGACCGCTGGAGTTCAGCTCTCGCCGGACGGCAGAAGGCGAAGAACGAAGCCGCTTGCGAGCGGCGCAGTGCAGCGAAGAGCTCTCCGAATTCGCCGCTAGCTCCACGGTCCTTCTCAGCTGCGAGTAGCAGCGCTCGCAGTACACGGAGCTTCGCAAGGCCCGAAGACCCGGAGGGAAGTATCGCACACGAAAATGTGCCAGGACAGAGACGTGTTCTACGTTGTCCCTTCTCGTCATGCAGTTTGTGCCTCTGCTGCTTCTGCTGTTAGGAATCGCTCCTTGAAAGACGAGCGAGAGCGTCCTTCCGGGTGCATTGCACTGAGTCGAGTGCTCGCTCGGGACTTTGCTCCCGGGGCCAAGGCAAGAGGGCGTGCTTGCCCGCAGAACTGAGAACACGCTGTTGGGCAGAGCTGCAACTGACCGCCGGAGTTCAGCTCTCGCCGGACGGCAGAAGGCGAAGAACGAAGCCGCTTGCGAGCGGCGCAGTGCAGCGAAGAGCTCTCCGAATTCGCCGCTAGCTCCACGGTCCTTCTCAGCTGCGAGTAGCAGCGCTCGCAGTACACAGGGCTTCGCAAGGCCCGAAGACCCGGAGGGAAGTATGGCACACGGAAATGTGCCAGGACAGAGACGTGTTCTACGTTGTCCCTTCTCGTCATGCAGTTTGTGCCTCTGCTGCTTCTGCTGTTAGGAATCGCTCCTTGAAAGGCGAGCGAGAGCGTCCTTCCGGGTGCATTGCACTGAGTCGAGTGCTCGCTCGGGACTTTGCTCTCGGGGCCAAGGCAAGAGGGCGTGCTTGCCCGCAGAACTGAGAACACGCTGTTGGGCAGAGCTGCAACTGACCGCTGGAGTTCAGCTCTCGCCGGACGGCAGAAGGCGAAGAACGAAGCCGCTTGCGAGCGGCGCAGTGCAAGGAAGAGCTCTCCGAATTCGCCGCTAGCTCCACGGTCCTTCTCAGCTGCGAGTAGCAGCGCTCGCAGTACACAGAGCTTCGCAAGGCCCGAAGACCCGGAGGGAAGTATCGCACACGAAAATGTGCCAGGACAGAGACGTGTTCTACGTTGTCCCTTCTCGTCATGCAGTTTGTGCCTCTGCTGCTTCTGCTGTTAGGAATCGCTCCTTGAAAGGCGAGCGAGAGCGTCCTTCCGGGTGCATCGCACTGAGTCGAGTGCTCGCTCGGGACTTTGCTCTCGGGGCCAAGGCAAGAGGGCGTGCTTGCCCGCAGAACTGAGAACACGCTGTTGGGCAGAGCTGCAACTGACCGCTGGAGTTCAGCTCTCGCCGGACGGCAGAAGGCGAAGAACGAAGCCGCTTGCGAGCGGCGCAGTGCAGCGAAGAGCTCTCCGAATTCGCCGCTAGCTCCACGGTCCTTCTCAGCTGCGAGTAGCAGCGCTCGCAGTACACAGAGCTTCGCAAGGCCCGAAGACCCGGAGGGAAGTATCGCACACGAAAATGTGCCAGGACAGAGACGTGTTCTACGTTGTCCCTTCTCGTCATGCAGTTTGTGCCTCTGCTGCTTCTGCTGTTAGGAATCGCTCCTTGAAAGGCGAGCGAGAGCGTCCTTCCGGGTGCATTGCACTGAGTCGAGTGCTCGCTCGGGACTTTGCTCTCGGGGCCAAGGTAAGATGGCGTGCTTGCCCGCAGAACTGAGAACACGCTGTTGGGCAGAGCTGCAACTGACCGCTGGAGTTCAGCTCTCGCCGGACGGCAGAAGGCGAAGAACGAAGCCGCTTGCGAGCGGCGCAGTGCAGCGAAGAGCTCTCCGAATTCGCCGCTAGCTCCACGGTCCTACTCAGCTGCGAGTAGCAGCGCTCGCAGTACACAGAGCTTCGCAAGGCCCGAAGACCCGGAGGGAAGTATCGCACACGAAAATGTGCCAGGACAGAGACGTGTTCTACGTTGTCCCTTCTCGTCATGCAGTTTGTGCCTCTGCTGCTTCTGCTGTTAGGAATCGCTCCTTGAAAGACGAGCGAGAGCGTCCTTCCGGGTGCATTGCACTGAGTCGAGTGCTCGCTCGGGACTTTGCTCCCGGGGCCAAGGCAAGAGGGCGTGCTTGCCCGCAGAACTGAGAGCACGCTGTTGGGCAGAGCTGCAACTGACCGCCGGAGTTCAGCTCTCGCCGGACGGCAGAAGGCGAAGAACGAAGCCGCTTGCGAGCGGCGCAGTGCAGCGAAGAGCTCTCCGAATTCGCCGCCAGCTCCACGGTCCTTCTCAGCTGCGAGTAGCAGCGCTCGCAGTACACGGAGCTTCGCAAGGCCCGAAGACCCGGAGGGAAGTATCGCACACGAAAATGTGCCAGGACAGAGACGTGTTCTACGTTGTCCCTTCTCGTCATGCAGTTTGTGCCTCTGCTGCTTCTGCTGTTAGGAATCGCTCCTTGAAAGACGAGCGAGAGCGTCCTTCCGGGTGCATTGCACTGAGTCGAGTGCTCGCTCGGGACTTTGCTCCCGGGGCCAAGGCAAGAGGGCGTGCTTGCCCGCAGAACTGAGAACACGCTGTTGGGCAGAGCTGCAACTGACCGCCGGAGTTCAGCTCTCGCCGGACGGCAGAAGGCGAAGAACGAAGCCGCTTGCGAGCGGCGCAGTGCAGCGAAGAGCTCTCCGAATTCGCCGCTAGCTCCACGGTCCTTCTCAGCTGCGAGTAGCAGCGCTGGCAGTACACGGAGCTTCGCAAGGCCCGAAGACCCGGAGGGAAGTTTCGCACACGAAAATGTGCCAGGACAGAGACGTGTTCTACGTTGTCCCTTCTCGTCATGCAGTTTGTGCCTCTGCTGCTTCTGCTGTTAGGAATCGCTCCTTGAAAGACGAGCGAGAGCGTCCTTCCGGGTGCATTGCACTGAGTCGAGTGCTCGCTCGGGACTTTGCTCCCGGGGCCAAGGCAAGAGGGCGTGCTTGCCCGCAGAACTGAGAACACGCTGTTGGGCAGAGCTGCAACTGACCGCCGGAGTTCAGCTCTCGCCGGACGGCAGAAGGCGAAGAACGAAGCCGCTTGCGAGCGGCGCAGTGCAGCGAAGAGCTCTCCGAATTCGCCGCTAGCTCCACGGTCCTTCTCAGCTGCGAGTAGCAGCGCTCGCAGTACACGGAGCTTCGCAAGGCCCGAAGACCCGGAGGGAAGTTTCGCACACGAAAATGTGCCAGGACAGAGACGTGTTCTACGTTGTCCCTTCTCGTCATGCAGTTTGTGCCTCTGCTGCTTCTGCTGTTAGGAATCGCTCCTTGAAAGACGAGCGAGAGCGTCCTTCCGGGTGCATTGCACTGAGTCGAGTGCTCGCTCGGGACTTTGCTCCCGGGGCCAAGGCAAGAGGGCGTGCTTGCCCGCAGAACTGAGAACACGCTGTTGGGCAGAGCTGCAACTGACCGCCGGAGTTCAGCTCTCGCCGGACGGCAGAAGGCGAAGAACGAAGCCGCTTGCGAGCGGCGCAGTGCAGCGAAGAGCTCTCCGAATTCGCCGCTAGCTCCACGGTCCTTCTCAGCTGCGAGTAGCAGCGCTCGCAGTACACGGAGCTTCGCAAGGCCCGAAGACCCGGAGGGAAGTTTCGCACACGAAAATGTGCCAGGACAGAGACGTGTTCTACGTTGTCCCTTCTCGTCATGCAGTTTGTGCCTCTGCTGCTTCTGCTGTTAGGAATCGCTCCTTGAAAGACGAGCGAGAGCGTCCTTCCGGGTGCATTGCACTGAGTCGAGTGCTCGCTCGGGACTTTGCTCCCGGGGCCAAGGCAAGAGGGCGTGCTTGCCCGCAGAACTGAGAACACGCTGTTGGGCAGAGCTGCAACTGACCGCCGGAGTTCAGCTCTCGCCGGACGGCAGAAGGCGAAGAACGAAGCCGCTTGCGAGCGGCGCAGTGCAGCGAAGAGCTCTCCGAATTCGCCGCTAGCTCCACGGTCCTTCTCAGCTGCGAGTAGCAGCGCTCGCAGTACACGGAGCTTCGCAAGGCCCGAAGACCCGGAGGGAAGTATCGCACACGAAAATGTGCCAGGACAGAGACGTGTTCTACGTTGTCCCTTCTCGTCATGCAGTTTGTGCCTCTGCTGCTTCTGCTGTTAGGAATCGCTCCTTGAAAGACGAGCGAGAGCGTCCTTCCGGGTGCATTGCACTGAGTCGAGTGCTCGCTCGGGACTTTGCTCCCGGGGCCAAGGCAAGAGGGCGTGCTTGCCCGCAGAACTGAGAGCACGCTGTTGGGCAGAGCTGCAACTGACCGCCGGAGTTCAGCTCTCGCCGGACGGCAGAAGGCGAAGAACGAAGCCGCTTGCGAGCGGCGCAGTGCAGCGAAGAGCTCTCCGAATTCGCCGCCAGCTCCACGGTCCTTCTCAGCTGCGAGTAGCAGCGCTCGCAGTACACGGAGCTTCGCAAGGCCCGAAGACCCGGAGGGAAGTATCGCACACGAAAATGTGCCAGGACAGAGACGTGTTCTACGTTGTCCCTTCTCGTCATGCAGTTTGTGCCTCTGCTGCTTCTGCTGTTAGGAATCGCTCCTTGAAAGACGAGCGAGAGCGTCCTTCCGGGTGCATTGCACTGAGTCGAGTGCTCGCTCGGGACTTTGCTCCCGGGGCCAAGGCAAGAGGGCGTGCTTGCCCGCAGAACTGAGAACACGCTGTTGGGCAGAGCTGCAACTGACCGCCGGAGTTCAGCTCTCGCCGGACGGCAGAAGGCGAAGAACGAAGCCGCTTGCGAGCGGCGCAGTGCAGCGAAGAGCTCTCCGAATTCGCCGCTAGCTCCACGGTCCTTCTCAGCTGCGAGTAGCAGCGCTCGCAGTACACGGAGCTTCGCAAGGCCCGAAGACCCGGAGGGAAGTTTCGCACACGAAAATGTGCCAGGACAGAGACGTGTTCTACGTTGTCCCTTCTCGTCATGCAGTTTGTGCCTCTGCTGCTTCTGCTGTTAGGAATCGCTCCTTGAAAGACGAGCGAGAGCGTCCTTCCGGGTGCATTGCACTGAGTCGAGTGCTCGCTCGGGACTTTGCTCCCGGGGCCAAGGCAAGAGGGCGTGCTTGCCCGCAGAACTGAGAACACGCTGTTGGGCAGAGCTGCAACTGACCGCCGGAGTTCAGCTCTCGCCGGACGGCAGAAGGCGAAGAACGAAGCCGCTTGCGAGCGGCGCAGTGCAGCGAAGAGCTCTCCGAATTCGCCGCTAGCTCCACGGTCCTTCTCAGCTGCGAGTAGCAGCGCTCGCAGTACACAGAGCTTCGCAAGGCCCGAAGACCCGGAGGGAAGTTTCGCACACGAAAATGTGCCAGGACAGAGACGTGTTCTACGTTGTCCCTTCTCGTCATGCAGTTTGTGCCTCTGCTGCTTCTCCTGTTAGGAATCGCTCCTTGAAAGGCGAGCGAGAGCGTCCTTCCGGGTGCATTGCACTGAGTCGAGTGCTCGCTCGGGACTTTGCTCTCGGGGCCAAGGCAAGAGGGCGTGCTTGCCCGCAGAACTGAGAACACGCTGTTGGGCAGAGCTGCAACTGACCGCTGGAGTTCAGCTGTCGCCGGACGGCAGAAGGCGAAGAACGAAGCCGCTTGCGAGCGGCGCAGTGCAGCGAAGAGCTCTCCGAATTCGCCGCTAGCTCCACGGTCCTTCTCAGCTGCGAGTAGCAGCGCTCGCAGTACACAGAGCTTCGCAAGGCCCGAAGACCCGGAGGGAAGTATCGCACACGAAAATGTGCCAGGACAGAGACGTGTTCTACGTTGTCCCTTCTCGTCATGCAGTTTGTGCCTCTGCTGCTTCTGCTGTTAGGAATCGCTCCTTGAAAGGCGAGCGAGAGCGTCCTTCCGGGTGCATTGCACTGAGTCGAGTGCTCGCTCGGGACTTTGCTCTCGGGGCCAAGGCAAGAGGGCGTGCTTGCCCGCAGAACTGAGAACACGCTGTTGGGCAGAGCTGCAACTGACCGCTGGAGTTCAGCTCTCGCCGGACGGCAGAAGGCGAAGAACGAAGCCGCTTGCGAGCGGCGCAGTGCAGCGAAGAGCTCTCCGAATTCGCCGCTAGCTCCACGGTCCTTCTCAGCTGCGAGTAGCAGCGCTCGCAGTAGACAGAGCTTCGCAAGGCCCGAAGACCCGGAGGGAAGTATCGCACACGAAAATGTGCCAGGACAGAGACGTGTTCTACGTTGTCCCTTCTCGTCATGCAGTTTGTGCCTCTGCTGCTTCTGCTGTTAGGAATCGCTCCTTGAAAGGCGAGCGAGAGCGTCCTTCCGGGTGCATTGCACTGAGTCGAGTGCTCGCTCGGGACTTTGCTCTCGGGGCCAAGGCAAGAGGGCGTGCTTGCCCGCAGAACTGAGAACACGCTGTTGGGCAGAGCTGCAACTGACCGCTGGAGTTCAGCTCTCGCCGGACGGCAGAAGGCGAAGAACGAAGCCGCTTGCGAGCGGCGCAGTGCAGCGAAGAGCTCTCCGAATTCGCCGCTAGCTCCACGGTCCTTCTCAGCTGCGAGTAGCAGCGCTCGCAGTACACAGAGCTTCGCAAGGCCCGAAGACCCGGAGGGAAGTTTCGCACAGGAAAATGTGCCAGGACAGAGACGTGTTCTACGTTGTCCCTTCTCGTCATGCAGTTTGTGCCTCTGCTGCTACTGCTGTTAGGAATCGCTCCTTGAAAGGCGAGCGAGAGCGTCCTTCCGGGTGCATTGCACTGAGTCGAGTGCTCGCTCGGGACTTTGCTCTCGGGGCCAAGGCAAGAGGGCGTGCTTGCCCGCAGAACTGAGAACACGCTGTTGGGCAGAGCTGCAACTGACCGCTGGAGTTCAGCTCTCGCCGGACGGCAGAAGGCGAAGAACGAAGCCGCTTGCGAGCGGCGCAGTGCAGCGAAGAGCTCTCCGAATTCGCCGCTAGCTCCACGGTCCTTCTCAGCTGCGAGTAGCAGCGCTCGCAGTACACAGAGCTTCGCAAGGCCCGAAGACCCGGAGGGAAGTTTCGCACACGAAAATGTGCCAGGACAGAGACGTGTTCTACGTTGTCCCTTCTCGTCATGCAGTTTGTGCCTCTGCTGCTTCTGCTGTTAGGAATCGCTCCTTGAAAGACGAGCGAGAGCGTCCTTCCGGGTGCATTGCACTGAGTCGAGTGCTCGCTCGGGACTTTGCTCCCGGGGCCAAGGCAAGAGGGCGTGCTTGCCCGCAGAACTGAGAACACGCTGTTGGGCAGAGCTGCAACTGACCGCCGGAGTTCAGCTCTCGCCGGACGGCAGAAGGCGAAAAACGAAGCCGCTTGCGAGCGGCGCAGTGCAGCGAAGAGGCTCTCCGAATTCGCCGCTAGCTCCACGGTCCTTCTCAGCTGCGAGTAGCAGCGCTCGCAGTACACGGGGCTTCGCAAGGCCCGAAGACCCGGAGGGAAGTATGGCACACGGAAATGTGCCAGGACAGAGACGTGTTCTACGTTGTCCCTTCTCGTCATGCAGTTTGTGCCTCTGCTGCTTCTGCTGTTAGGAATCGCTCCTTGAAAGACGAGCGAGAGCGTCCTTCCGGGTGCATTGCACTGAGTCGAGTGCTCGCTCGGGACTTTGCTCTCGGGGCCAAGGCAAGAGGGCGTGCTTGCCCGCAGAACTGAGAGCACGCTGTTGGGCAGAGCTGCAACTGACCGCCGGAGTTCAGCTCTCGCCGGACGGCAGAAGGCGAAGAACGAAGGCGCTTGCGAGCGGCGCAGTGCAGCCGAAGAGCTCTCCGAATTCGCCGCTAGCTCCACGGTCCTTCTCAGCTGCGAGTAGCAGCGCTCGCAGTACACGGGGCTTCGCAAGGCCCGAAGACCCGGAGGGAAGTATCGCACACGCAAATGTGCCTGGACAGAAACGTGTTCTACGTTGTCCCTTCTCGTCATGCAGTTTGTGCCTCTGCTGCTTCTGCTGTTAGGAATCGCTCCTTGAAAGACGAGCGAGAGCGTCCTTCCGGGTGCATTGCACTGAGTCGAGTGCTCGCTCGGGACTTTGCTCCCGGGGCCAAGGCAAGAGGGCGTGCTTGCCCGCAGAACTGAGAGCACGCTGTTGGGCAGAGCTGCAACTGACCGCCGGAGTTCAGCTCTCGCCGGACGGCAGAAGGCGAAGAACGAAGGCGCTTGCGAGCGGCGCAGTGCAGCCGAAGAGCTCTCCGAATTCGCCGCTAGCTCCACGGTCCTTCTCAGCTGCGAGTAGCAGCGCTCGCAGTACACGGGGCTTCGCAAGGCCCGAAGACCCGGAGGGAAGTATCGCACACACAAATGTGCCAGGACAGAGACGTGTTCTACGTTGTCCCTTCTCGTCATACAGTTTGTGCCTCTGCTGCTTCTGCTGTTAGGAATCGCTCCTTGAAAGACGAGCGAGAGCGTCCTTCCGGGTGCATTGCACTGAGTCGAGTGCTCGCTCGGGACTTTGCTCCCGGGGCCAAGGCAAGAGGGCGTGCTTGCCCGCAGAACTGAGAGCACGCTGTTGGGCAGAGCTGCAACTGACCGCCGGAGTTCAGCTCTCGCCGGACGGCAGAAGGCGAAGAACGAAGGCGCTTGCGAGCGGCGCAGTGCAGCCGAAGAGCTCTCCGAATTCGCCGCTAGCTCCACGGTCCTTCTCAGCTGCGAGTAGCAGCGCTCGCAGTACACGGGGCTTCGCAAGGCCCGAAGACCCGGAGGGAAGTATCGCACACGGAAATGTGCCAGGACAGAGACGTGTTCTACGTTGTCCCTTCTCGTCATGCAGTTTGTGCCTCTGCTGCTTCTGCTGTTAGGAATCGCTCCTTGAAAGGCGAGCGAGAGCGTCCTTCCGGGTGCATTGCACTGAGTCGAGTGCTCGCTCGGGACTTTGCTCTCGGGGCCAAGGCAAGAGGGCGTGCTTGCCCGCAGAACTGAGAACACGCTGTTGGGCAGAGCTGCAACTGACCGCTGGAGTTCAGCTCTCGCCGGACGGCAGAAGGCGAAGAACGAAGCCGCTTGCGAGCGGCGCAGTGCAGCGAAGAGCTCTCCGAATTCGCCGCTAGCTCCACGGTCCTTCTCAGCTGCGAGTAGCAGCGCTCGCAGTACACGGAGCTTCGCAAGGCCCGAAGACCCGGAGGGAAGTATCGCACACGAAAATGTGCCAGGACAGAGACGTGTTCTACGTTGTCCCTTCTCGTCATGCAGTTTGTGCCTCTGCTGCTTCTGCTGTTAGGAATCGCTCCTTGAAAGACGAGCGAGAGCGTCCTTCCGGGTGCATTGCACTGAGTCGAGTGCTCGCTCGGGACTTTGCTCCCGGGGCCAAGGCAAGAGGGCGTGCTTGCCCGCAGAACTGAGAACACGCTGTTGGGCAGAGCTGCAACTGACCGCCGGAGTTCAGCTCTCGCCGGACGGCAGAAGGCGAAGAACGAAGCCGCTTGCGAGCGGCGCAGTGCAGCGAAGAGCTCTCCGAATTCGCCGCTAGCTCCACGGTCCTTCTCAGCTGCGAGTAGCAGCGCTCGCAGTACACGGGGCTTCGCAAGGCCCGAAGACCCGGAGGGAAGTATGGCACACGGAAATGTGCCAGGACAGAGACGTGTTCTACGTTGTCCCTTCTCGTCATGCAGTTTGTGCCTCTGCTGCTTCTGCTGTTAGGAATCGCTCCTTGAAAGGCGAGCGAGAGCGTCCTTCCGGGTGCATTGCACTGAGTCGAGTGCTCGCTCGGGACTTTGCTCTCGGGGCCAAGGCAAGAGGGCGTGCTTGCCCGCAGAACTGAGAACACGCTGTTGGGCAGAGCTGCAACTGACCGCTGGAGTTCAGCTCTCGCCGGACGGCAGAAGGCGAAGAACGAAGCCGCTTGCGAGCGGCGCAGTGCAAGGAAGAGCTCTCCGAATTCGCCGCTAGCTCCACGGTCCTTCTCAGCTGCGAGTAGCAGCGCTCGCAGTACACAGAGCTTCGCAAGGCCCGAAGACCCGGAGGGAAGTATCGCACACGAAAATGTGCCAGGACAGAGACGTGTTCTACGTTGTCCCTTCTCGTCATGCAGTTTGTGCCTCTGCTGCTTCTGCTGTTAGGAATCGCTCCTTGAAAGGCGAGCGAGAGCGTCCTTCCGGGTGCATCGCACTGAGTCGAGTGCTCGCTCGGGACTTTGCTCTCGGGGCCAAGGCAAGAGGGCGTGCTTGCCCGCAGAACTGAGAACACGCTGTTGGGCAGAGCTGCAACTGACCGCTGGAGTTCAGCTCTCGCCGGACGGCAGAAGGCGAAGAACGAAGCCGCTTGCGAGCGGCGCAGTGCAGCGAAGAGCTCTCCGAATTCGCCGCTAGCTCCACGGTCCTTCTCAGCTGCGAGTAGCAGCGCTCGCAGTACACAGAGCTTCGCAAGGCCCGAAGACCCGGAGGGAAGTATCGCACACGAAAATGTGCCAGGACAGAGACGTGTTCTACGTTGTCCCTTCTCGTCATGCAGTTTGTGCCTCTGCTGCTTCTGCTGTTAGGAATCGCTCCTTGAAAGGCGAGCGAGAGCGTCCTTCCGGGTGCATTGCACTGAGTCGAGTGCTCGCTCGGGACTTTGCTCTCGGGGCCAAGGTAAGATGGCGTGCTTGCCCGCAGAACTGAGAACACGCTGTTGGGCAGAGCTGCAACTGACCGCTGGAGTTCAGCTCTCGCCGGACGGCAGAAGGCGAAGAACGAAGCCGCTTGCGAGCGGCGCAGTGCAGCGAAGAGCTCTCCGAATTCGCCGCTAGCTCCACGGTCCTACTCAGCTGCGAGTAGCAGCGCTCGCAGTACACAGGGCTTCGCAAGGCCCGAAGACCCGGAGGGAAGTTTCGCACACGAAAATGTGCCAGGACAGAGACGTGTTCTACGTTGTCCCTTCTCGTCATGCAGTTTGTGCGTCTGCTGCTTCTGCTGTTAGGAATCGCTCCTTGAAAGGCGAGCGAGAGCGTCCTTCCGGGTGCATTGCACTGAGTCGAGTGCTCGCTCTGGGCTTTGCTCTCGGGGCCAAGGCAAGAGGGCGTGCTTGCCCGCAGAACTGAGAACACGCTGTTGGGCAGAGCTGCAACTGACCGCTGGAGTTCAGCTCTCGCCGGACGGCAGAAGGCGAAGAACGAAGCCGCTTGCGAGCGGCGCAGTGCAAGGAAGAGCTCTCCGAATTCGCCGCTAGCTCCACGGTCCTTCTCAGCTGCGAGTAGCAGCGCTCGCAGTACACAGAGCTTCGCAAGGCCCGAAGACCCGGAGGGAAGTATCGCACACGAAAATGTGCCAGGACAGAGACGTGTTCTACGTTGTCCCTTCTCGTCATGCAGTTTGTGCCTCTGCTGCTTCTGCTGTTAGGAATCGCTCCTTGAAAGACGAGCGAGAGCGTCCTTCCGGGTGCATTGCACTGAGTCGAGTGCTCGCTCGGGACTTTGCTCTCGGGGCCAAGGCAAGAGGGCGTGCTTGCCCGCAGAACTGAGAACACGCTGTTGGGCAGAGCTGCAACTGACCGCTGGAGTTCAGCTCTCGCCGGACGGCAGAAGGCGAAGAACGAAGCCGCTTGCGAGCGGCGCAGTGCAGCGAAGAGCTCTCCGAATTCGCCGCTAGCTCCACGGTCCTTCTCAGCTGCGAGTAGCAGCGCTCGCAGTACACAGAGCTTCGCAAGGCCCGAAGACCCGGAGGGAAGTATCGCACACGAAAATGTGCCAGGACAGAGACGTGTTCTACGTTGTCCCTTCTCGTCATGCAGTTTGTGCCTCTGCTGCTTCTCCTGTTAGGAATCGCTCCTTGAAAGGCGAGCGAGAGCGTCCTTCCGGGTGCATTGCACTGAGTCGAGTGCTCGCTCGGGACTTTGCTCTCGGGGCCAAGGTAAGATGGCGTGCTTGCCCGCAGAACTGAGAACACGCTGTTGGGCAGAGCTGCAACTGACCGCTGGAGTTCAGCTCTCGCCGGACGGCAGAAGGCGAAGAACGAAGCCGCTTGCGAGCGGCGCAGTGCAGCGAAGAGCTCTCCGAATTCGCCGCTAGCTCCACGGTCCTACTCAGCTGCGAGTAGCAGCGCTCGCAGTACACAGGGCTTCGCAAGGCCCGAAGACCCGGAGGGAAGTTTCGCACACGAAAATGTGCCAGGACAGAGACGTGTTCTACGTTGTCCCTTCTCGTCATGCAGTTTGTGCCTCTGCTGCTTCTGCTGTTAGGAATCGCTCCTTGAAAGGCGAGCGAGAGCGTCCTTCCGGGTGCATTGCACTGAGTCGAGTGCTCGCTCGGGACTTTGCTCTCGGGGCCAAGGCAAGAGGGCGTGCTTGCCCGCAGAACTGAGAACACGCTGTTGGGCAGAGCTGCAACTGACCGCTGGAGTTCAGCTCTCGCCGGACGGCAGAAGGCGAAGAACGAAGCCGCTTGCGAGCGGCGCAGTGCAAGGAAGAGCTCTCCGAATTCGCCGCTAGCTCCACGGTCCTTCTCAGCTGCGAGTAGCAGCGCTCGCAGTACACAGAGCTTCGCAAGGCCCGAAGACCCGGAGGGAAGTATCGCACACGAAAATGTGCCAGGACAGAGACGTGTTCTACGTTGTCCCTTCTCGTCATGCAGTTTGTGCCTCTGCTGCTTCTGCTGTTAGGAATCGCTCCTTGAAAGACGAGCGAGAGCGTCCTTCCGGGTGCATTGCACTGAGTCGAGTGCTCGCTCGGGGCTTTGCTCTCGGGGCCAAGGCAAGAGGGCGTGCTTGCCCGCAGAACTGAGAACACGCTGTTGGGCAGAGCTGCAACTGACCGCCGGAGTTCAGCTCTCGCCGGACGGCAGAAGGCGAAGAACGAAGCCGCTTGCGAGCGGCGCAGTGCAGCGAAGAGCTCTCCGAATTCGCCGCTAGCTCCACGGTCCTTCTCAGCTGCGAGTAGCAGCGCTCGCAGTACACAGAGCTTCGCAAGGCCCGAAGACCCGGAGGGAAGTATCGCACACGAAAATGTGCCAGGACAGAGACGTGTTCTACGTTGTCCCTTCTCGTCATGCAGTTTGTGCCTCTGCTGCTTCTGCTGTTAGGAATCGCTCCTTGAAAGGCGAGCGAGAGCGTCCTTCCGGGTGCATTGCACTGAGTCGAGTGCTCGCTCGGGACTTTGCTCTCGGGGCCAAGGCAAGAGGGCGTGCTTGCCCGCAGAACTGAGAACACGCTGTTGGGCAGAGCTGCAACTGACCGCCGGAGTTCAGCTCTCGCCGGACGGCAGAAGGCGAAGAACGAAGCCGCTTGCGAGCGGCGCAGTGCAGCGAAGAGCTCTCCGAATTCGCCGCTAGCTCCACGGTCCTTCTCAGCTGCGAGTAGCAGCGCTCGCAGTACACAGAGCTTCGCAAGGCCCGAAGACCCGGAGGGAAGTATCGCACACGAAAATGTGCCAGGACAGAGACGTGTTCTACGTTGTCCCTTCTCGTCATGCAGTTTGTGCCTCTGCTGCTTCTCCTGTTAGGAATCGCTCCTTGAAAGGCGAGCGAGAGCGTCCTTCCGGGTGCATTGCACTGAGTCGAGTGCTCGCTCGGGACTTTGCTCTCGGGGCCAAGGTAAGATGGCGTGCTTGCCCGCAGAACTGAGAACACGCTGTTGGGCAGAGCTGCAACTGACCGCTGGAGTTCAGCTCTCGCCGGACGGCAGAAGGCGAAGAACGAAGCCGCTTGCGAGCGGCGCAGTGCAGCGAAGAGCTCTCCGAATTCGCCGCTAGCTCCACGGTCCTACTCAGCTGCGAGTAGCAGCGCTCGCAGTACACAGGGCTTCGCAAGGCCCGAAGACCCGGAGGGAAGTTTCGCACACGAAAATGTGCCAGGACAGAGACGTGTTCTACGTTGTCCCTTCTCGTCATGCAGTTTGTGCCTCTGCTGCTTCTGCTGTTAGGAATCGCTCCTTGAAAGGCGAGCGAGAGCGTCCTTCCGGGTGCATTGCACTGAGTCGAGTGCTCGCTCGGGACTTTGCTCTCGGGGCCAAGGCAAGAGGGCGTGCTTGCCCGCAGAACTGAGAACACGCTGTTGGGCAGAGCTGCAACTGACCGCTGGAGTTCAGCTCTCGCCGGACGGCAGAAGGCGAAGAACGAAGCCGCTTGCGAGCGGCGCAGTGCAAGGAAGAGCTCTCCGAATTCGCCGCTAGCTCCACGGTCCTTCTCAGCTGCGAGTAGCAGCGCTCGCAGTACACAGAGCTTCGCAAGGCCCGAAGACCCGGAGGGAAGTATCGCACACGAAAATGTGCCAGGACAGAGACGTGTTCTACGTTGTCCCTTCTCGTCATGCAGTTTGTGCCTCTGCTGCTTCTGCTGTTAGGAATCGCTCCTTGAAAGACGAGCGAGAGCGTCCTTCCGGGTGCATTGCACTGAGTCGAGTGCTCGCTCGGGGCTTTGCTCTCGGGGCCAAGGCAAGAGGGCGTGCTTGCCCGCAGAACTGAGAACACGCTGTTGGGCAGAGCTGCAACTGACCGCCGGAGTTCAGCTCTCGCCGGACGGCAGAAGGCGAAGAACGAAGCCGCTTGCGAGCGGCGCAGTGCAGCGAAGAGCTCTCCGAATTCGCCGCTAGCTCCACGGTCCTTCTCAGCTGCGAGTAGCAGCGCTCGCAGTACACAGAGCTTCGCAAGGCCCGAAGACCCGGAGGGAAGTATCGCACACGAAAATGTGCCAGGACAGAGACGTGTTCTACGTTGTCCCTTCTCGTCATGCAGTTTGTGCCTCTGCTGCTTCTGCTGTTAGGAATCGCTCCTTGAAAGGCGAGCGAGAGCGTCCTTCCGGGTGCATTGCACTGAGTCGAGTGCTCGCTCGGGACTTTGCTCTCGGGGCCAAGGCAAGAGGGCGTGCTTGCCCGCAGAACTGAGAACACGCTGTTGGGCAGAGCTGCAACTGACCGCCGGAGTTCAGCTCTCGCCGGACGGCAGAAGGCGAAGAACGAAGCCGCTTGCGAGCGGCGCAGTGCAGCGAAGAGCTCTCCGAATTCGCCGCTAGCTCCACGGTCCTTCTCAGCTGCGAGTAGCAGCGCTCGCAGTAGACAGAGCTTCGCAAGGCCCGAAGACCCGGAGGGAAGTATCGCACACGAAAATGTGCCAGGACAGAGACGTGTTCTACGTTGTCCCTTCTCGTCATGCAGTTTGTGCCTCTGCTGCTTCTGCTGTTAGGAATCGCTCCTTGAAAGGCGAGCGAGAGCGTCCTTCCGGGTGCATTGCACTGAGTCGAGTGCTCGCTCGGGACTTTGCTCTCGGGGCCAAGGCAAGAGGGCGTGCTTGCCCGCAGAACTGAGAACACGCTGTTGGGCAGAGCTGCAACTGACCGCTGGAGTTCAGCTCTCGCCGGACGGCAGAAGGCGAAGAACGAAGCCGCTTGCGAGCGGCGCAGTGCAGCGAAGAGCTCTCCGAATTCGCCGCTAGCTCCACGGTCCTTCTCAGCTGCGAGTAGCAGCGCTCGCAGTACACAGAGCTTCGCAAGGCCCGAAGACCCGGAGGGAAGTTTCGCACAGGAAAATGTGCCAGGACAGAGACGTGTTCTACGTTGTCCCTTCTCGTCATGCAGTTTGTGCCTCTGCTGCTACTGCTGTTAGGAATCGCTCCTTGAAAGGCGAGCGAGAGCGTCCTTCCGGGTGCATTGCACTGAGTCGAGTGCTCGCTCGGGACTTTGCTCCCGGGGCCAAGGCAAGAGGGCGTGCTTGCCCGCAGAACTGAGAACACGCTGTTGGGCAGAGCTGCAACTGACCGCTGGAGTTCAGCTCTCGCCGGACGGCAGAAGGCGAAGAACGAAGCCGCTTGCGAGCGGCGCAGTGCAGCGAAGAGCTCTCCGAATTCGCCGCTAGCTCCACGGTCCTTCTCAGCTGCGAGTAGCAGCGCTCGCAGTACACGGAGCTTCGCAAGGCCCGAAGACCCGGAGGGAAGTATCGCACACGAAAATGTGCCAGGACAGAGACGTGTTCTACGTTGTCCCTTCTCGTCATGCAGTTTGTGCCTCTGCTGCTTCTGCTGTTAGGAATCGCTCCTTGAAAGACGAGCGAGAGCGTCCTTCCGGGTGCATTGCACTGAGTCGAGTGCTCGCTCGGGACTTTGCTCCCGGGGCCAAGGCAAGAGGGCGTGCTTGCCCGCAGAACTGAGAACACGCTGTTGGGCAGAGCTGCAACTGACCGCTGGAGTTCAGCTCTCGCCGGACGGCAGAAGGCGAAGAACGAAGCCGCTTGCGAGCGGCGCAGTGCAGCGAAGAGCTCTCCGAATTCGCCGCTAGCTCCACGGTCCTTCTCAGCTGCGAGTAGCAGCGCTCGCAGTACACGGAGCTTCGCAAGGCCCGAAGACCCGGAGGGAAGTATCGCACACGAAAATGTGCCAGGACAGAGACGTGTTCTACGTTGTCCCTTCTCGTCATGCAGTTTGTGCCTCTGCTGCTTCTGCTGTTAGGAATCGCTCCTTGAAAGACGAGCGAGAGCGTCCTTCCGGGTGCATTGCACTGAGTCGAGTGCTCGCTCGGGACTTTGCTCCCGGGGCCAAGGCAAGAGGGCGTGCTTGCCCGCAGAACTGAGAGCACGCTGTTGGGCAGAGCTGCAACTGACCGCCGGAGTTCAGCTCTCGCCGGACGGCAGAAGGCGAAGAACGAAGCCGCTTGCGAGCGGCGCAGTGCAGCGAAGAGCTCTCCGAATTCGCCGCCAGCTCCACGGTCCTTCTCAGCTGCGAGTAGCAGCGCTCGCAGTACACGGAGCTTCGCAAGGCCCGAAGACCCGGAGGGAAGTTTCGCACACGAAAATGTGCCAGGACAGAGACGTGTTCTACGTTGTCCCTTCTCGTCATGCAGTTTGTGCCTCTGCTGCTTCTGCTGTTAGGAATCGCTCCTTGAAAGACGAGCGAGAGCGTCCTTCCGGGTGCATTGCACTGAGTCGAGTGCTCGCTCGGGACTTTGCTCTCGGGGCCAAGGCAAGAGGGCGTGCTTGCCCGCAGAACTGAGAGCACGCTGTTGGGCAGAGCTGCAACTGACCGCCGGAGTTCAGCTCTCGCCGGACGGCAGAAGGCGAAAAACGAAGCCGCTTGCGAGCGGCGCAGTGCAGCGAAGAGGCTCTCCGAATTCGCCGCTAGCTCCACGGTCCTTCTCAGCTGCGAGTAGCAGCGCTCGCAGTACACGGGGCTTCGCAAGGCCCGAAGACCCGGAGGGAAGTATGGCACACGG
The DNA here is from genome assembly GCF_052056855.1 of Sturnus vulgaris. Lineage (NCBI taxonomy): Eukaryota > Metazoa > Chordata > Aves > Passeriformes > Sturnidae > Sturnus > Sturnus vulgaris. The sequence goes on along the minus strand of NW_028276467.1, from coordinate 3,514 downwards.
AAATGTGCCAGGACAGAGACGTGTTCTACGTTGTCCCTTCTCGTCATGCAGTTTGTGCCTCTGCTGCTTCTGCTGTTAGGAATCGCTCCTTGAAAGACGAGCGAGAGCGTCCTTCCGGGTGCATTGCACTGAGTCGAGTGCTCGCTCGGGACTTTGCTCTCGGGGCCAAGGCAAGAGGGCGTGCTTGCCCGCAGAACTGAGAGCACGCTGTTGGGCAGAGCTGCAACTGACCGCCGGAGTTCAGCTCTCGCCGGACGGCAGAAGGCGAAGAACGAAGGCGCTTGCGAGCGGCGCAGTGCAGCCGAAGAGCTCTCCGAATTCGCCGCTAGCTCCACGGTCCTTCTCAGCTGCGAGTAGCAGCGCTCGCAGTACACGGGGCTTCGCAAGGCCCGAAGACCCGGAGGGAAGTATCGCACACGCAAATGTGCCAGGACAGAAACGTGTTCTACGTTGTCCCTTCTCGTCATGCAGTTTGTGCCTCTGCTGCTTCTGCTGTTAGGAATCGCTCCTTGAAAGACGAGCGAGAGCGTCCTTCCGGGTGCATTGCACTGAGTCGAGTGCTCGCTCGGGACTTTGCTCCCGGGGCCAAGGCAAGAGGGCGTGCTTGCCCGCAGAACTGAGAGCACGCTGTTGGGCAGAGCTGCAACTGACCGCCGGAGTTCAGCTCTCGCCGGACGGCAGAAGGCGAAGAACGAAGGCGCTTGCGAGCGGCGCAGTGCAGCCGAAGAGCTCTCCGAATTCGCCGCTAGCTCCACGGTCCTTCTCAGCTGCGAGTAGCAGCGCTCGCAGTACACGGGGCTTCGCAAGGCCCGAAGACCCGGAGGGAAGTATCGCACACGCAAATGTGCCAGGACAGAGACGTGTTCTACGTTGTCCCTTCTCGTCATACAGTTTGTGCCTCTGCTGCTTCTGCTGTTAGGAATCGCTCCTTGAAAGACGAGCGAGAGCGTCCTTCCGGGTGCATTGCACTGAGTCGAGTGCTCGCTCGGGACTTTGCTCCCGGGGCCAAGGCAAGAGGGCGTGCTTGCCCGCAGAACTGAGAGCACGCTGTTGGGCAGAGCTGCAACTGACCGCCGGAGTTCAGCTCTCGCCGGACGGCAGAAGGCGAAGAACGAAGGCGCTTGCGAGCGGCGCAGTGCAGCCGAAGAGCTCTCCGAATTCGCCGCTAGCTCCACGGTCCTTCTCAGCTGCGAGTAGCAGCGCTCGCAGTACACGGAGCTTCGCAAGGCCCGAAGACCCGGAGGGAAGTATCGCACACGAAAATGTGCCAGGACAGAGACGTGTTCTACGTTGTCCCTTCTCGTCATGCAGTTTGTGCCTCTGCTGCTTCTGCTGTTAGGAATCGCTCCTTGAAAGACGAGCGAGAGCGTCCTTCCGGGTGCATTGCACTGAGTCGAGTGCTCGCTCGGGACTTTGCTCCCGGGGCCAAGGCAAGAGGGCGTGCTTGCCCGCAGAACTGAGAGCACGCTGTTGGGCAGAGCTGCAACTGACCGCCGGAGTTCAGCTCTCGCCGGACGGCAGAAGGCGAAGAACGAAGCCGCTTGCGAGCGGCGCAGTGCAGCGAAGAGCTCTCCGAATTCGCCGCCAGCTCCACGGTCCTTCTCAGCTGCGAGTAGCAGCGCTCGCAGTACACGGAGCTTCGCAAGGCCCGAATACCCGGAGGGAAGTATCGCACACGAAAATGTGCCAGGACAGAGACGTGTTCTACGTTGTCCCTTCTCGTCATGCAGTTTGTGCCTCTGCTGCTTCTGCTGTTAGGAATCGCTCCTTGAAAGACGAGCGAGAGCGTCCTTCCGGGTGCATTGCACTGAGTCGAGTGCTCGCTCGGGACTTTGCTCCCGGGGCCAAGGCAAGAGGGCGTGCTTGCCCGCAGAACTGAGAGCACGCTGTTGGGCAGAGCTGCAACTGACCGCCGGAGTTCAGCTCTCGCCGGACGGCAGAAGGCGAAGAACGAAGCCGCTTGCGAGCGGCGCAGTGCAGCGAAGAGCTCTCCGAATTCGCCGCCAGCTCCACGGTCCTTCTCAGCTGCGAGTAGCAGCGCTCGCAGTACACGGAGCTTCGCAAGGCCCGAAGACCCGGAGGGAAGTATCGCACACGCAAATGTGCCAGGACAGAGACGTGTTCTACGGTGTCCCTTCTCGTCGTGCAGTTTGTGCCTCTGCTGCTTCTGCTGTTAGGAATCGCTCCTTGAAAGACGAGCGAGAGCGTCCTTCCGGGTGCATTGCACTGCGTCGAGTGCTCGCTCGGGACTTTGCTCTCGGGGCCAAGGCAAGAGGGCGTGCTTGCCCGCAGAACTGAGAGCACGCTGTTGGGCAGAGCTGCAACTGACCGCCGGAGTTCAGCTCTCGCCGGACGGCAGAAGGCGAAGAACGAAGCCGCTTGCGAGCGGCGCAGTGCAGCCGAAGAGCTCTCCGAATTCGCCGCCAGCTCCACGGTCCTTCTCAGCTGCGAGTAGCAGCGCTCGCAGTACACGGAGCTTCGCAAGGCCCGAAGACCCGGAGGGAAGTATCGCACACGCAAATGTGCCAGGACAGAGACGTGTTCTACTTTGTCCCTTCTCGTCGTGCAGTTTGTGCCTCTGCTGCTTCTGCTGTTAGGAATCGCTCCTTGAAAGACGAGCGAGAGCGTCCTTCCGGGTGCATTGCACTGCGTCGAGTGCTCGCTCGGGACTTTGCTCTCGGGGCCAAGGCAAGAGGGCGTGCTTGCCCGCAGAACTGAGAGCACGCTGTTGGGCAGAGCTGCAACTGACCGCCGGAGTTCAGCTCTCGCCGGACGGCAGAAGGCGAAGAACGAAGCCGCTTGCGAGCGGCGCAGTGCAGCGAAGAGCTCTCCGAATTCGCCGCTAGCTCCACGGTCCTTCTCAGCTGCGAGTAGCAGCGCTCGCAGTACACGGGGCTTCGCAAGGCCCGAAGACCCGGAGGGAAGTATCGCACACGGAAATGTGCCAGGACAGAGACGTGTTCTACGTTGTCCCTTCTCGTCGTGCAGTTTGTGCCTCTGCTGCTTCTGCTGTTAGGAATCGCTCCTTGAAAGACGAGCGAGAGCGTCCTTCGGGTGCATTGCACTGAGTCGATTGCTCGCTCGGGACTTTGCTCCCGGGGCCAAGGCAAGAGGGCGTGCTTGCCCGCAGAACTGAGAGCACGCTGTTGGGCAGAGCTGCAACTGACCGCCGGAGTTCAGCTCTCGCCGGACGCAGAAGGCGAAGAACGAAGCCGCTTGCGAGCGGCGCAGTGCAGCGAAGAGCTCTCCGATTCGCCGCCAGCTCCACGGTCCTTCTCAGCTGCGAGTAGCAGCGCTCGCAGTACACGGAGCTTCGCAAGGCCCGAAGACCCGGAGGGAAGTATCGCACACGAAAATGTGCCAGGACAGAGACGTGTTCTACGTTGTCCCTTCTCGTCGTGCAGTTTGTGCCTCTGCTGCTTCTGCTGTTAGGAATCGCTCCTTGAAAGACGAGCGAGAGCGTCCTTCCGGGTGCATTGCACTGAGTCGAGTGCTCGCTCGGGACTTTGCTCCA